>NC_081429.1:5020578-5303078 GCF_949786415.1 Peromyscus eremicus | reverse complement strand
GCCAACTGCATACCTACAATCTCCTCAAAATTTCATTTGCTCACTACAGTGTACTTCTCCCTTCATAAGTCATGTGTGTGTGTGTGTGTGTGATATACTGTGTATGATGTGTGAACATGTGTGTGCCTTGTGCATGCACACTGAGGTCAAAGGAGGACATTGAGTGTCCTGCTTCCCCCCCACCCCCCTCTCCCTCATTCTCCGTAGTAGATAGGATCTCTCATTGCCTCCCGCTCCACCGTGAACTGGATTCCAGCCTGCCTGAGCTGTTTCTCCTAGGAAAGCAGGCAGAACAGAACTCACAAGCACTCACATTTCCTTTTAATGATCTTCAAAGCCCGAAAGGAAGATTATTTTGAAAAATAATCAAAATGGTGAGCAGTAAATGACTCCCCCAGCCCCAAATTTCATAAAAAAGAAAAACTTGGTTTTGAACCATCTGTATTTACCTTGACAATTAAAAGCACCTCTGGGAGGGAGTCCTTAGATCCCTACGGCTATCTAATAAATGTTTGAAAAGTGAGACAGCGAGTTGGTGTATACACTAAGGAATATTATAAATCAAAACCAAACAACAATAGCCATAAAACCTCCAGCACTCAAAAGAGGAAGCTCCCAAAGAGAGTGGACGTGTTAGCCATCAGCCACTGCCTGATCACAGAGCCCCCCCTCTCCCCACCCCCCAACTGCTTTATCAGGCACCTGAGAGGTTGAAGACATCTTTTTGCATACTGATGAGTCCCAGCTCTGCTGCCAATACCATGTTTGAGGCAAACTGCCCGGAAACACTTCCACAGATCTGTGGCTGGACTTCCTCCAACAGACATCAAGTGGGAAGAGTATCCTCTGCCGGAGTCGGGCAGGCAGAGTCCTTGGTCTTCTCTGGGTAGAAATGCTAGTGCACAGTGCAGAGTGTGTGCAAAGTCCCCAACGTTCGTCGGGTGAGGATATGAGAGTGTGGTTCTTCGAAAGTCCTGCTCTCTGGATGGAGCCCTTGTTACTGTGGAGCTGTGAGGAAGTGCAAGATGGTGACCGTGAAGCACCGGCCCAGCCCAGGCTGCCTGAGCTCAGGTCCACGAGGTGACTCTGTCTTTGAAAGGGACTAGATAGTGCATGACACGTCAAAATGACGCTTGCCAATAAGCTGATGCTTTGTCTGTACGAGAAGAGTCTGAGCAGAGGAAGGAGCGAGGAAAACTGAAAACCCAGATATAAGCATGGCAGGAGGTGAGGATGAAGAGAGAGTGCTGGGGGGTGCTGTTTTAACTTGGGCACGGTGGCTGCATCTTAACCTACTGCTATGTAGCTAGCAATTGCAACGCCACAATTACTGGCCTGCTTCTCTAGCAGCGGCCCAGACACCTAGGCTGCAGTTTGGTGGGAATTCTGTTTCCACAGGCACCAGCTCTGTTGCTGCTGCTAAAGGTAGCTTTAACTAAATCTCTATTGTTCTATTTATAAATAAGACCCAAGATTCAAAGGCTAGGGTAAAAACCTGCTACCTCAGAGAGGCTGGTTCACAATTAACTAACCATCCATCCTTGCTGGCATCTGAGAAAGACCTGTGCTTCTGTCAAACTAGAAAAAGCCGGGTCACTCTAAACCCCACCCTACTACTTCCTGTGTCTTTCTAGCTCTCCAGGATGTCCCCCGATGCTCTGTGATTACTTTCTTAGTCAACTAGTTGCTAACACAGCCTTCTGACATGGGGTTAATTTTATCTAATCAATGCAAACGCAAACTTGAGGCTCACAGTGTGATCGAATATCCTTCAATATTGGGGTGCTCATCATGTTACCTTTAACACAAAGTGTAACAAAATAAGACATGATGTGGCTAATGCCAATGAGAACTGCTAAATTTTTAAGAAGATGTTTGAAAGAAAATGGCCCCACATGGAGCGGCACTATTAGGAGGTGTGGCTTTGTTGGAGTAGATATGTTGGAGGAAGTGTGTCACTGTGGGGGTGGGCTTTGAGGTCTCCTCTGCTGAAGCTACTCCTAGCGTCACAGTCCACTTCCTGTTGCCTTCTGATCAAGATGTAGCCAGTGTCATGTCTGCCTGCACGCTGCCATGTCCCACCATGAGAATGGACTGAACCTCTGAAAATGTAAGCCACCCCAGTTAAATGTTTTCCTTTATAGGAGTTGCCATGGTCATGGTGTCTCTCAACAGCAATAGAGACCCTAACTAAGACAGAAGACCTGAGGCAGAGTTGATGGTGAATGACAAAAAGATCAAATCAACCAAGGAAAGGCAGCAGGAGAAGCGGAGTTTGAGACCACAGAAGGAAAGATTCAGAGAGCCAAGTAGATGAAATCACACTTTAAGAAGCGGAAGTGAGGGCCGGGATGCAGCTCAGTTGGTAGAGTGGTTGCTTATACTTGAAGCCCTGGGTTCCATCCGCTGCATTGCATGACAACATAGTGAGTTCAAGGCCAGCCTGGCATACATGTGAGGAGAGAGGCCCTGTCTCAAAGGAACAAGACTAACAACAACAAGCAAAAAAGGTAGATGCAAGGGCATATGACAGGCTGTGTATTTGGGTAAAATAAAGTAAAAGAGAAAGGATGGCACTGTAGAAGGTTTTAGCTTTGTAGGACTGCATGAGAACAACAGCACGCGGCAGATGCGGCTGGAGAGGCAGATGCGTTTCCAGCTCTAGAGGCTGAAGACTGGTAATGAGGTGAGGTTAGGTGTGGAAGGGCGCCTGCTCCAGGCCTCTCTCGGGCTCTGGTGGCTTGGGAGTCCTTCTTAGCTGGCAGACACATGGCCTCCATCTTCGTCTTCCCATCCATATGACTTCTCCCCTCACGCCTCTCTGTGCCCAAAGTTCCCAGTTTACACACAGATGCTGGTCATGCTGAATGGGAGCCCACCCTGTCCAGTACTTGACTTCTCTTAGTGAATTAAGTGGGTGGGTACCAACTGTCTCCAAACCATCTCCCGCTCAGAGGCACCAGGGGTTAGAACTTTTGGGTTGGAGGGGACCCAGTTCAACCTGCAGCAATAAACAGCATCCAGGTAGAGTACAAAGTATCTTCATGTTTTAAAACTATAGATGCCTTTTAGCAGTAGTGTGTGTGTGTGTGTGTGTGTGTGTGTGTGTGTGTGTGTGTGTGTGATGTATGTGGTGTGTGTAACCCACATGTGGTGGTCAGAGACAACTTGTGGAAGTGGGTTTTCCTTCTTTCTACGTGGCCTCCAGATACCAAATGAGATCATCCTTGATGGCAAGTGCCTTGACCCTGGAACATCTTACCTGCCCAACATTGGAATTTTAAACAGGAATCTTTTATGAGAAGAAAACAAACAAACACAAATCAAATTTCTGGAAACCGAGACAAGAACAAAACAACTGGCATCCGGAGTAACAGCAGCTTCTTCAGGCTGAGCTCCAGGCTCAGTACTCAGGCAGTGAACCTGAGGATCGGGCCAGGGCAGCTGGTAGCCGTTGTCTGTCTCCAGGGCACAAGCTGTCATCTCAGGAGAGGGGAAGGAGAGCTCCTCAGCAACCACCCAACAGCCCCACACCAGACAGGTCACAGAGTCCGTCTTTGTTCTTTCTTAAATCACATGCTGGAAATAAAATTGTACAACCACGTCTGCGATTATCCGAGGTACAAATCTGTACCTCTGTGTTCTATCCGGGGAAACTCACCAAAACTGTTTCCTCTTTCCAACCTGTTAACACTGTGGAGTGCGTGTGTGTGTGTGTGTGTGTGTGTGTGTGTGTGTGTGTGTGTGTGTTCATAGCCTGGTGTGCTGACATAGTAGTCAGGATTGACCCTGAGATGTCTAACTCACCAGAGGGGAATTTAAGTTTATTTATTTTTATTTTACATGTATGAAATGTATGCCTGCATGTACGTGTGTGCACCCTATGCATGCAGTGCCCATGGAGGTAAGGAGAGGGCACCAGCTCCTTTGAGACTAGAGTTACAGACAGTTGTGAACCTGGGTCCTCTGCACGAGCAGTGAGTGCTCTTAACCTCTGAGCCATCTTTCTAACTTCAGAGAGAATTTAAAAGTTCAGCTAGAGTGTCCTGGAGGAGAAGAGGAGACCAAGGGTCCTGCTGACCAGGGTCTGAGGAAACTCTTTCAGAGGCTTGTGGAGGAGGGGAAGAGTGTTTGAGGAAGTAGATAAAGAGTGAGAAGTGAGGGGAGAGAAATTGTTAAAGAAGTGATGCTTTTCAGTGTTCCTCTCTTTCCTGTGATATTTCCTTTCTTTAAAAATTATTTTAATAATAATAAGTCATTATTATTATTATTATTGTTATTATTATTATTATTGTGTGTGTGCACGCACGCAGGCGAGGGCAGCTTTCCAGAGTCAGTTCCTTCCTTCCACTGTGGGTTCTGGGGATGGAATTAAGGCAGGCAGGCATGTTCTTTGACCAGCTGAGCCATCTTGATGGCTCTCCTGTAGCATTTCTGAGACACAAGAAGCAAAGGTTGTTACCTTGCATATCACCCTGTGCACCCCTGAACCAGTGAAGCCTGTGTCTGCCTCTTGAGTGCTGGAATGAAAGGCACCCACCACATGCCCCGCCCAGATGTCCCGTACCCAATATAGGATGCAAACCCACGACCCTGAGTTCAAGAGGCTCATGCTCCTATTGACCGAGTTAGCAGAGCACTAGTTCTGTTTTCAAAAATTGAACAGCACAACTCAGGAATGACCAGTTGAAGGCTGCCAGGGCAGGGTGTGGGATGGCTTTCCTGCACAGGGCTCTCCTGACCTCTCCAGCATTCCAGCCCCTGATGTCCCTGACGGGGGAGCTTTCTGATCTGAAATCTCAGGGGTATGGAAGTTACATTCACAAAGGAAATAGTGATTACATTCTCCTGAGGTGGGCGTGTAGGCTGAATTAGTTACAGAAGCAGCCTGAGGAAGGAAGGGCTCATTTGGGATCACAATTTGAGGGTACAGCCTATCATGGCAGGGAAAGCATGGTGGTAGGAGTGTGAGGCACTGGGCAAACTGTGTCTCAGGAAACAGAGAGGAGAATATTGATATTGAGTTCATTTTCTCCTCTTAGCCTTTTTATTCAGTCTGGGATCCCAGCTTATAAGATGGTGCCGCCCACTTTAAGGATGAGCGGTCCCTCCTCAATTAAACATCTCTGGAAACACCTTTGCAGACATGCTTAGAGGTATGTCTCCTAGGTGACTCCCAACCCCATCATGTTGAGAATCAAGATTAACCACCTTTCAGTATGTCTTCTCAGGACTGACATGGATAAAACTAGACTGGAGATAAACAGGATGGAGGTCAATGCCCGGTGCCACCACTACCAGGGTGTGCTGGCAGGTTTTATATCAGTTTGATACAAGCTGTCATCATTTGGGAAGAGGGAACCTCAGTTGAGAAAGTGCCCCTACCAGATTGGCTTGTGGGGCATTTTCCTGAGTGATGATTGATATGGGAGGGCCTAGTTCACTGTGGGTGGTGCCATCTCTTAGCAAGTGGTCCTGGGATGGTATTAGAAAGCGGGCAAGGAAGCCATGGACAGCAAGGTAGCAGCACTCCTTCATGGTCTCTGCTTGAGTTCCTGCCTCCAGGTTCCTGCTACAGTTCCTGCCCTGTGTTCCCTCAGTAAGAGGGTGACCTGGGAGTTGTCGGCTGAAATAAAGCTCTTCTTCCCCCAAGCTGTTCATGCCATGATGTTTTATCATAGCATTAAGAACTTAATGAAGACACAGGGTGAGAACCTGCCAATTGCCACACTCCCTGCCCAGCCTGTTTTCACCTTCAGGAACAAAGACAATGCTAGCCCTCCTGCAGCATGCTGGCTGATGGGAGGGTGAGACAACCAGCCAGGCTCCCACGCCTTGTGTAACGGAGCTCTCAGTGAAATGGTGCAGTTGTTCAGCTTCAGGGAATTAAAGCTTGCCCCTTAGTCTCCCGGTCATGTGTCATCAGCGACTCTTCTGTCCTTGGTGGTCTTGTGGGGGTGGACAGCAGAGAGAAGTGTTACGAACCGAGTAAGCCTCTCCTCCATTCCCCTGTAACGGAGTGTCAGATCCCCCTGTAACAAGCCTCCAGATCTGAGGGCAGTTGGAGCCAGTGGCTCCTCAGCTCACCCGGGACAGGGGGATGAAGCCACCTCAGGGCGGTGTGCCCACGTCAGTGAAGATGCTGTTACAGGGTGAACTGAGTCTTTCTAAATTCGTGCACTGAACCCCAGTTACTCAGGATCTGATTGTGCATGGAGACATGGTTCTCAGTGGTGATCCCTAGAACTCACATTAAAAAGGATTGGGTAGGGTGGTACATGCTTGTAACCATAGGACTGGGCAGGTGAAGGAAGGATGCCTGGGATTCACTGGCCAGCCTAGCCTACATGATGAGCTCTGGGCCTGTGAAAGATCCTGTATCAATCAATCAAATCAACCATGAATGAACGAATGATGCCTGAAGAAAGACACCCAAGCTTGTCCTCTGGCCTACACATGTATCCACACACACATGTGCACGCACACTTCTGTGAACATGCACGCATACATACACACATGCAGCACGGTAATCACGGTGGGCACTTAGGAGGTCAGTATCCTTATGAGAAGAGGAGACTGGGACATACCGAAGCTATGGGAAGCTGGCCACCTCAAGGCAGAGGCAGCGCCAGCAGAAGAAACAGCCAGCCCCGCCCTCAATTTTGCTTTCAGATTTCCAGCCTGCGGGACCATAAGGTAACAATGGTTTGCTGTTTTAAGCTGTCTGGTCTGTAACATTTCGTGGTGGCAACCACAGCCAGTGGAGACAGGTGCTGCTTTGCCTTGATAAGGTCATGTGGTGGCAGGTGAGATGCAGCAAAGTCCCCCACAGGAGGGGGACTTCCAGCTCCGGGTATTAGATATCCAGCCAATGGGCTTTCAAATGAGGGTTTCCTTCTGGGTGTTAATCTCCATGCAGAGCCCTCCTGCCACTGTGGCAAAGCTCAGGGGTCCTCACCTCTGGCTGTGTGGGAGAGTGAGCAGATGTTCCGACTCTCATGCATTGCTGTTGACTTGCATGGGGCCGTGGTACCAGCATGTGACTCATGGGCAAGCAGGCCTGTGAGCGCTGCCAAGTCACCTTTACCTTCTTCCTCTTCCAGCCCGCAGGCGGGCCTCTCACCTGAACTTCCAGGCTCACAGTGCTGGCCTCCCCCTGTCTGCTTGTCTCTGGTGCTTGCCTCTCCAAGCTGTCCACGAAGGAGTTCTTCTTATGCCTGTTTGGCTCTGCCCTTCTTCTGTCCCTGTCAAGAGGCTTGGTGGACTCCTCTGTAAGCCCAGGATACACTCTACATATCTGACATTGGGCTTGTCTCTGCCACCTCTTGCTCCATTTTCTGGCATCTTATTCCTACTGTGGAGCCCTTCATTCTACCACATTCTACTGTCACCACCTCTTAGCCACAGGCACCTTGATGCCTTAGCCATGACCCATGACCTATGACCCATGACCCAAGCAGCTGTGTCTGGGCAGAGCCATCTTCTTCTCCCTGGGAGGCAACAGTGTGAGGACCTGCTTGAGGACTGCTCCTCACCCTCCCCTCTCACCTCTTATGGTGTCCAAAGAAATTTCACACGGCCACACACGTACACACAAATGGATCTATGAAAATAATAAATATAATTCTGCATGCATACTGTAGTCAGAATATGAGCACCATGGTAAATTATGGATGTATTCAGAAAGACAAGTGGTGTCTGAGGGAGAAATGAGGAGGATTACATAAATTGTTTTGAAACAATAATACTCAGCTTCAGGGATCAGTAGCAAGGGTGGCTTTGGTCCAAGACTGAGCAGGCAGTTCCCAGGAAGACAACTTCACAGAACTGCTGTGCAAGGCTGTGGCTCTGGCAGAGTTTCTTGGGATAGTTCCTGCTATCCGACTTAGCACACAGATATGTGGGGGACACAGCAGTTCTCCTAGGGATGTGTACTCATCCCAGATAGGGAACCAGCAACCGACTAAAGTACAGATACCACCAAAGTCCAGTCTGCTGAACCATTGAGTTTTCTGGGTGATACCTACAGAATATGGGTGAGAGGTTGCTTCAAGGAGCAGAAATGACTTGAAGACAGCTGCGTCACTAAAAGCCCACCCCCTCTCTAAAGCTGGAACCTGGCACACACTCACACTGCATAACCTGCTGGTACCTTAACATGTGGGGTGTCCTTTTCTGGTGGCTCAGCTGCTCTCTGCTTCTATCAGGTGGTTCAGCTGGTCTGAGGGTCTCTCAGCAGTCCTTACAGCTTATATAAGCTTGGGGAACCCAGCCTGGTATATCTGGTCAGTTTCAGGGACTTCCTGAAGCTTTTGAGTTGTTCACTTCCTGAGTTTAAGGTGTTTCTCTCCAGGCTGGGCTGTTTCACTCCCCCTTAGAATATCATTTTGCTTTACCCCCTCTCCAACATCCTGGACTTTAGGAGCTCCCCTCCAGGAGGGAAGGTTTTAGTCTCCCAGGAAACTGCTACACAATACTAGGTGACCATCGCACAACCTTCTATGAGGTTTCATGAAAATCTTACACAAGTGACTCAGTTTTGATTCTGATAACCTTTAAAATACCTATGTAGTTTTAGTTAAGGCTGCTATAGTAGAATAGCCGAAATTGGGTGATTGATAAATAATAGAAATTCATTTTCCCTTATTCTGGAGGCTGGAACATCCAAGACAAAGGTGTTGGTGATCTGTGTCTGCCAAGGGATGCTTTAGCTTCTATGATGGTGCCTTTCTACTGTGTTATCACATGGTGGAAAGAGGAAGCTATAGTCACAGAGAGACAACTCACTTGTCACAGTTCTAATCCACCAATGGGGATAGAGCTTCATGGTCTAATCACTTGCTGTTGGCTCAACTTTTTAATACCATTGCCTTGGCATTTGAGTTCCAACATGAGGTACAGGGACACATTTATTCAAACTACACTATATATAAATGTCTTAGCTAAGGTTTCTATTGCTGTGATAAAACACCATGACCAAGGCAACTTTATGTATGTATGTATGTGTGTGTGTATATGTATGTATGTATGTATGGGTTTGTTTGTTTGTTTTTGAGACAGGGTTTCTTTGTGTAACAGCCCTGGCTGTCCTGGAACTAGCTCTGTAGACCAGGTTGGCTCAAACTTGCAAAGACCCGCTTGCTTCTGCCTCCTGAGTGCTGGGATTAAAGGGGTGCACCACCACTGCCTGTTAACCAAGGCAACTTATAGGAGGAAGGGTTTGTTTGGGGCTCACAGTTACAGAGGGTTAGAGTTCATGACCATCATGGCGGGGGACATGGTAACAAGCAGACAGACATGGTAACTGCAGCAACCAGGGTCAGCTGAGGGTTCACATTGCAAACCAAAAAGGAAACAGAGAGAGAGAGAAAGAGAGGGGCGATTGAAAATGGAGCAAATCTTTTGAGACCTCAAAGCCTAGTCCTGTCAAGTACTAGTACTGGCTAGTCCTCAGTGACATACTTCCCCCCAACAAGGCCACATCTCCTAACCTTTCCCAAAGCCACTAAATGGGGTCCAAGTGTTCAAATGCTTGAACTATGGGGGACATATCCTTCACACCACTACAAAAAGCCTACATAAACTCATACATACAAAGATCCATATATAATGTTTACATATATACACATGGATGCATGTATTGTGCATGTTGTATTTGTATGTGTTAACCGTGAATTCCATGCAGGTGGAGGCATATAGTTTTCCTTTATTGAGTATTACAGTATTTACCTTTGAGAGACATATAAACAAATATTAAAATATTTTTTTTCAAATATAAAACATAAGATGTTAAGAGAAATATGCACCTTTATATAGCAACATAAACACAGAAGTAAGTTATAAAATGGAAATATTGATGTATGTTCTGGTTTGAATGTAAAATATCATTCACAGTCTCATGTGTTAGCATCCTCGGTCCTCAGATAGTGGCACTTTGTGGAGAGGCTGTGGAACTGTAGGGAGGGAGGGCTTAGCTGGAGGAAGTGGATTTCTAGGGCGTGGGCTTTAAGGTTTAGAGTACAGCCCTGTTTCCTGTCCCATGTCTGTTTCCTTATCCACGCAGATGCAAGCAAGCAGCCTCATGCTCTTGCCAACACTGTCATGATTCACCCTGTGCCTCGACTTACCCACCATGGTGGACTGTACCCTCAAGCCGTGAGACTAAATAAATCCTTCCTCCTTTAACATTTCTTTGTCAGGCATTTGGTTGTAGCAAAAAGGAAAATCACTAGTATAATGTAAAAATAAATATACCCTAATACATACTTTTTCCAAATTAAAAATAGAATTTGTTCCAAATTAGACAGAAAAAGACTGAAAAATGCTTTATTAAACTGTATTCATATATCTATCCCTAAAATCTCTACCTTTGCTTTATTAACACAGTACTTCCTCATGCTACTGTCTCAGGATTTTAAACACAGTGTTACACTGTGTTTTGATACTTAGGAGGCTAATTCCCTTCTCATTCATTTGGGTCTTTAAATTTTATCGCTAATATTATTATTATTGTGTGTGAGGGGACTCTGGCTAACTGGAACGTGTGAGCATGGCTTCTCCTCAAATCCCTCTGCTAAAAAATCAGTTGGATTACATCCCTACAGTCTGCCCCCACGGTCCATTCCCTTATTTGGTCACTTCCTCCTCCTGAGGCTGACTACCAAGGTCCAGCTACCAAAGTATTGAAGTCCAGCAATCAAAGCCCCCTTTGGCTCATGTAACTAACATGCCCAATTAAAATTAAACATTTCATCCTAACACTGGTTTCCCCTTCTACCTTTATAAACTGCCGTTTTCCTAACTGCCCCATCTGTCTCCTCTCTATCCAGAGACAGTCCTTTGTTCCCCTGGGACAAATACCCCTGCCCCCTCTCCCTTTGTCCCCTTCACCTTCTCCCTGGACCTCTGTATCCTGTCTTTGTCTCTTATTCCCTGCCTTCTGTCCCTCTGGGGCAAATAAATCTCTTTTGTGCTAAGAACCTGGCCTGGGGGGGCGGGTCCTGAGCTGATACTTTTCCTTTCAGTGGGGTGTGTGTGTGTGTGTGTGTGTGTGTGTGTGTGTGTGTGTGTGTGAATATCTGCGTGCCTGTGTGAAGACCAGAGGTGTTAGGCATCCTGCTCTACCACTCTGCTTGAGACAGGGTCTCTCACTGAACCTGGATCCAGGCTGGTGAGGAGCAAGCCCCATGTCTCCTTCCGTCTCTGCCCTCCCGTCTCCACCCTTCTCATACCTAGTGTTGCGTTTCATGAACATGTGGCTTGTCTGCATGTTGTCACTTGGGTTGTGAAAATTCTAATGCAGGTCTTCACATTGCACAGCAAATGTACCTAACCCCTGGGCCATCCTCCCCCTTCTTTTTTTTTCATTGCTAGTCTTTCTTTTACGTTTACTTTTAGTTTGTTCTATATGTATAAGTGTTTTGCTTGCATGTGCCTGGTGTCAGAAGACAGCATCAGAGCCCCTGAAACTGGAGTTACAGATGATTGTGAGCCATCATGTGGGTGCTGGGAATTGAACCCAGGTCCTCTGGAACAGCAGCCAATGCTCTTAACCAGCCCAGCCCAGCCAAGTTGCCGTGCGTGTATGAGTGGTCATTGTGAAAACCAGCATCTTCGTGGCGAGGAAACCAGCCACTCAGGAGTTGCCATTGCCTCCATTTAGGCCTTTAGGTTTTTCAGTGAGGTGTAACCAGTTTCTGTGAACACATTGTACACTTCTGTGTAGATATAATTTAATGTGTTTTATCACTGTGTCAGATACGAAAAAAACCAAATCAAACCAATAACAGAAGCCCTGCCTTGTCACAGTGACTGATTTCAAAAGCAAAGGACTAAGACTGGAAGGAATACTTTATACCCCAAACGAAACTTTCAGCTGATCACCTTACTATCCCCCCACTCCCCTCCACTAATTATTTTAGAGCAAATGGGTTAATTGCCACCGTTGACTCTTCCATGTTAGTTTCTGGCCTGACAATGGATATAACTTTCTTATTAGCATTAATAATGTATATTTAATCTAGCTCTTTTACCAAGCACAGACTGTTTTCTCTCTGCATTCAGCTACAGGGAGCATAACAGTGCAGCATAACATTACTTTTAGAAAATGAATACATTGCTGGGGCTGGACAGACAGCCCTTAAGAGTGCTTGATGTTGCACGCCTTTAATCCCAGCACTTGGGAGGCAGAGGCAGGCAGACCTCTGTGAGTTTGAGGCCAGCCTGGTCTACAGAGCGAGTTCCAGGACAGCCAGGACTGTTTCACAGAGAAATCCTGTCTCGAAAAACAAAAACAAAGCCAAGAGAGTACTTGATGCTCTTGCAGAGGACACAAGTTCAGTTTTCAGCACCCACATGACACCTCACAACCATCCATAATTCCAGTTCCAGAGGACCCTACTCCTTCTGGCCTCTGTGGGCACCAGGCACCTACATGATGCTCAGACATATAGGCAGGCAAAACACTGAGACACGTAAAATAAAAATGAACAAATCTTTTAAAAGGGATTGCATTCCTAACTAGTGATCCCCGGGCTTGCAGGGGGCCCCACGCAACCTAGGGATGCGTGTTCTGTGGTTCTGCTGGGCAGTGCTCCCAGCCCATGGCAGCCTTAGCTTCGTGTCTTGGTTTTGTCAAGGCCACACTGGCCTCTTTGCCATTTAACATCCCATAAACAAAGCATCCTCCAAAGTGGGGGAGGGGGGACTACACCGAGAGTGTGGCCAGCTGTCCCTGACGTCAGCCCTCTGCATATTGTTACAGAGCAGTGGAGGCAGCCGCTAAAACTGGGGCAAGGCTCACCTGAGCCAACACCGCCTGGCTAATAATTTATGTAGAGTTTCTATTGTTTAGAACTGGACTCCTTATTCAGCCCGAAACCAGAAATAAACATGCAAGCACAGCGTGCGGAGGTGCACACACGGCACAGAGTGTGTTAGCCGCGTCAGCACCTGCCGGCTGGAGGTACTTCAGGAGACAGAGGCTGAGGGTCTGTGGGCAGAGAAAAGCGTTAGCCAGGGCCGGGGAGCCTTGCATAGCAAAGTGAAGAAGAGCCATTGTTGGTCTTCTGCCCTGACCTCTAGAGACATCCCCATGGTCCCATAGAGGCTGAGGATGCAGGCTGGGCATCTCAGTTCCCAGGACCTCTGGAAAAGGTGAACTGGACGCCAGTTTAAATTCAGAGATGTGGCCGTCTCAAACTCATCTCCTGTAAAATAATCTGCTAGGGATACCGTGTGTGTGTGTGTGTGTGTGTGTGTGTGTGTGTGTGTGTGTGTGTGTGAAGTCAGAGGTTAACATCAGGTGTTTTCTTTAATCACCCTTCCACTTTATTTTTTTGAGACAGGGTCTCTCATTGCACTAGACTGGCTGGTCAGTGAGTCCCAGGGATCTATCTGTCTCTGACTTCCCAAGGCTAGGGTTCCAGGCCACTCCTTGTTTTCAAATGGGTCCTGGGGACTGGACTCAGGCTCTCTTGTGTGTACAGAGGGCACTTTGCCAGCCGCGCCATCTCCCTATTCCCTCCTTTGAAATACTTTGACTGGAGTTTGGGGTTAATATGGGGTGGAGCAGACATGCTGTCTTCACTCGGATGTTGATCTCTGTGTGTGAGGCCACTGAGCAGAGATGTACCTCGCCTTACATACCCCTGTCATCATCAGAAGTCCCTACCTACAGCACAATCTCCAGGGTGTCGCCTACTAAGAACTTAGCCTCTAACAGTCTTCTTGGTGATCTTGACCCTGGACATCCCACTCCACTTACTCTCTGGTTTTGAAATTTTTTTTTTTTTAATTGGATTCCTCATCCTAAATGGAATTGGCTTGGTGGCATGTTCTAGCCTCAAACTCACTATGCAGTGAAGGATGACCTTGAACTTCTGATCTTCCTGAATAATAGGTATGCATCACCATGCCCTTTATATGCCATGGGGGTTGATACTAGGACATTGGGCATGCCAGGCAAGTCTCATTTGGAAAACTAGATATAAGTTTGTGAATAGACAGTTGAATTTGAAATCACAAAATATAGGCTCCAAGAACCATGGACCACATATCTTGGAACTCAGAGTAATGGGGTAACATTTGCTCAAATTATTTGCCTCCCCAGTGAGACCGGATGATGGGTGTGAAGGTATTTGGCAAAATGCTCTGTTTATGTTAATCTCTCCAGAGCTCCGTCCAGCTGACATGCACCAGGACACAGTTCTGGCTGTTAAATGGTGAGATGTTTCTGTTCTTCCTAATGCCTCCTTTCCCAAGCTCATTTCCTCTCCCCACTCTCCACAGTCCTGTGGAGTCTGCAGCTCCACACGCCTGCTCACTCTTCCTTCCCAACCTCCAGACGAAAGGGTCCCAGAGCCTAGAGTTTTCTGCCTTTGGCTCTAAGCAACATGCATTTATTTTGAGCAGTAACTAGAGCTTAACCTCAATGTTAAAAATTAGAAAATACAGAAATTAAAATTGGCCACTTCAGGCACATTCTCTCTCCCTCACTCTGAAAGCAGAAATTATGCTCCTACCTTCTGGATGAACTGAGTATAATAGCCTGGATCCTGTTTGCTCCACTAGACTACTTCACACAGCAGAAGCATGCTAAATTATGTGTTTCAAAACTCCCTGAAGCTGCAATTCCGGAAACATATAATTACGCCCCAGCATTATCAAAGAGCAGAAAATATTTTTCTTCCACTTTTCCTATGGCTTAACAACGATTCTGGATTTTGACTTTTTGTGACAGCAGGCTAGTAAATATGTCAAAACTCTGTATCCAGTAAATACGCACAATTATTAAGCACTGATGAAAGCTTTAAAGCGTTTAAGGAGATGGAAGCATTAAGTATCTTGGTTTGATCACAACACACTGCTGATGTATGCTGTGTGATCACACTGTACACCATCAATTTATACAATTAAGATCACGATGGGGGCTGGAGAGATGGCTGAGCGGTGAAGACATTTCCTGCTCTTCCAGGAGATGGAATTCGGTTCTCAGCTCTCCTATTGGGCAGCTCACAACCACCTGCAACTCCAGCTCTGAGGGATCCAACACTTCAGGCACCTGTGCGCGCGCGCACACACACACACACACACACAATTAAACATAAAATACTCTCTTAGTTGTAATTAATTTTTAAGAGTCTCAGAATAGCTGGTTATGGCAAATGCATGTCAAGGAGGATGCTGTGTGTCTCCTAGACAGGACACTGTCTTATTAATTCCATGTGGGATAGGTTCTTCAATCCCAAGTGGTCAGCCCTAAACAAATACACATACGAGCAAATATATGGACCCAGTAGACTGAGATATATATATATATATATATATATATATATATATATATATATATATATATATATATATATGTTTCTATATATTGATATAACAATTAAAAGAAAAGATCGAGAATTTGAGAAGGAATTGGGGGAGCTTGGGAGGAGCTGAAGTGGAGAGGGAGAGGTGGAAATGGTGCAAATATAGTATTCATACAGGAAATTCTCAAATAAAATTTAAGTAAAAAAACTCCCATACAGAAGACAGGCACAGACAATCCTCTGAGGCAGCCATTGGAACTTAGGACAGGAGTGGAGCTTATTGTCCGGTGCCCGCAGAGGTGTGATCCAGCCTTCAGAGCCCTCCTGGTAGAGACAACAGTGGGAAGGTGGTGACAGTCCCAGAGTGTATTGCTTCTGTGACATCCCATTACCTGAGGATTGTCTATGCTGTAAAGATGTAACTCCACCAAGAGGACACCACACAAAGCGAATGCATTTCATAGTGTTTAGGAGCTGTGCGGTTTCCTACAGTGATGTAATAAATCACCACAAGCTCAAATAACCGTGTGATAGTTTGAATAAAAATGGTCCCCATAGGCCCCTAGGGAGGGGCACTATTAGGAGGTGTGGCCTTGTTGGAGTAGGTGTGGCCTTGTTGGAGTAGGTGTTGCTTTGTTGGAGGAGGTGTGGCCTTGTTGGAGTAGGTGTGGCCTTGTTGGAGTAGGTGTGGCCTTGTTGGAGTAGGTGTGGCCTTGTTGGAGTAGGTGTGGCCTTGTTGGAGTAGGTGTTGCTTTGTTGGAGGAGGTGTGTCACTGAAGGGGTGGGCTTTGAGGTCTCAGAATCTCAAGGCACACCCAGTGTGGCATTCTTTTCCTACAGCCTGCAGATCCAGATGTAGAACTCTCAACTCCTTCTCCAGTACTGTATCTGCCTGCACGCCACCATGCTTCCCACCATAAGGGACTAAACCTCTGAAACTGTAAGCCAGCTCCAAGTAAATGTTTTCTTTTATAAGAGTTGCTGTGATCATGGTGTCTCTTCACAGCAATAGAAACCCTAACTAAGACAACATTGAAATTCAAGCAACAACCTGAATTTCACTTTTTCACAGTTCTGTAGGTTAGGCCCCAAATCAAGATGCTAGCAGGTCTCTGCTCCCCTGAAAGTTCTAAAGAGAACCTTTCATGCCCAGCTTCTGGGGCCTCCGACTTTCTGTACTTCGTGGCAGCACCACGTTGCTCTGATCTTGGCCTGACTCCACATAGCCATCTTCTCTGGTTCTCCTGTCTTCTTCCATGTCTTTCCTGACCTGAGACTTAGGGCCTATCCTAATGACCTTACCACAAGGTCTTTAGTTACATGTAAGGCTCTTTCCAAGTGAGGCTGCACTCACCAGGCTGCCGTGTGTTAGGCCAGGGGAGTGGATTTGGTGTGGGGCACAACTGAACAAGCTGTAGATGTGTGTGAAGCAGTCTCAGGAGGGGCAGTGAAGGCGTTGATACCCATCATCCATTGGGGGAAGGTGTCAGAAGCAAGAAGGCAGAGGGGAAGAGGGGAGAATTTTTGCCTGTATTTCATTTTAGGACTATGTGGAGTTTTGAGTTCAGCAAATCTGCTATGGTTAAATATTAAACAAGCAAATAAATCTAATTTGCAATGATAAAATAAGGCCATTATCAGCTATGATGTCAACTTCAGTCTTTAATACAATTTGTCTAGAAACAAAACACAAGTTCTTAATTGCCAAAATGAAATATGCTTAACATTAAAAGTTTTAATAAAAGGAAGACTCATTTTTTAAAAGTTGACATTCATTTTTACATGTCACAAACTGTTTTTTAAAAAACGCTGGAATTATATTGACCTGTCATTATTTGTGGTGATTCCCATAGTTTTTACTGGGTGAGTGTGTCACATCTGGGGCTGAGTGGGCAGACCGAGGCTCACAATTAGGCCCCACACCAAATATATGCCCCTGGCCTAACACATGGTAACCTTCGTCCCAGAGGCCATGCTTCCCGTGACATCTAGAATTTGTTTCAAATACAAGGATTTCTGGATCCCGTGGGGAAAGTGTCCTCTCAGGGCTACCATACACCCAAAGGAATTCAAGTCAACATGCCATGTACACATCTTACTGCAGCACTGTTCACTACAGCCAAGATACGGGGTGAGGCTGGTCTCCCATCAACAGATAGATGATAGTGAAAAGAGGGGCATACACAAATGCTGTATTCATTTGTAAAGAATGAAATTATGTAATTTGCATGAAATTGCATGGAACTGGCAATTGTCATGGTAGCTGAAGTAAGCCAGACTCAGAAGAATAAATATGGAGTATTTTCTAGCCTAGGCAAAAATCAAGATCAAAATATGTCTCACACAAAAATAGAAGCACGTGGAGCCGAAAGGGAGAGTTGGGGGAGCCAGGGGAGGTAATGCGTGAAGAAAGATGAACGTGTCGTGTTTTCTCCTATATGTGGAATTTAGGTTTAAATACTCTTCCCACCCCCATATGTATATATATATATATATATATATATATATATATATATATATATGACACAAAAGCAGGTGGGGAGAGAAGAGGGTGAGGACAAAGGATGATGGGAGGTGCATGTGTGTAACTACACATACATGTGGATGTCACAATGAAGTCCTTATTCTGTGTGCTCATCAAGGAAGAAAGAGGAACACGAACACAGTGACCTTTAACTCACAGTGCTGGCCTGGAGCAGCAGCCACAGGCACTGAAAACGAGGATCCAGGAGGAGGGCTCAGTGGAGGGATATCTGTCTCTGCTCCTTCAGTCCTTCCGCACTGAGCAGTGTGCTCGGGGCTTCCCGTGAGATGCGCATGGTGCGGCCTGGGCCCATGCTATGTTCTGCGGAGAATCAAATCAAGGAGTGTGTGCACCACGAATTACAAACGGTGCCATCTTGGAGACTCTGTGAACGAGCTAAATGCACTTTTATTCGTGTTTTAAATGATTTGAAAGACATAAAGAGGCTTGGTGAAATCTGTCACTCATTTCAATACCCAGTTTTGAAACTTGGGTTTTAAGTCTTAAAACGACATTAAATAGCAAATAAACAGTGTAAGGGAAGAGAAAGGCTGGAAGAAAGGAGACGTCTTTGTATTTTATTGCATTTGATGTCATTACCCAGTTTGTTCACTCTCTCATGCTTTGTCTCATTCTTAGGACTGAATACAGACCAAACCTGCAAGCTCTACACCCACTAAGTACATGTAATACCCTCCCTGCTGCCAAAAAGCAGTACCATTTTAAACAATTTTAACAGTCTCTCTTCACATCTTGGGCTTTGCCTGAGGGCAGGCGTTATCTTGAGGGCATTTTAACATTGCCAGTGAGTTCAGAACAATGGATTAGTTCAATCGCTAAATTCCTATGTAACTTCTTGGAATGAATCTTCCTAAAACTTTAGGACTTGAGTCCTTCTGTTCATCTTCACTCACTGTAGCTGAGATTTTAATCTGTGGGACAGCTGACTCCTCCTGTTTGTCATGGCAGAAAAGTCCTTTCTGGCCTGAGCAGAAAGAGCAAAGGCTGTGTCTAGCTTTCCTGTCTGGCCAGCCAGCCATTCTAGGCATCACAGTGCTGAACCATCTTCTCCAGCTGGGCCACGGAGACCACCCACCTCAGTGTGTGTGTGTGTGTGTGCGTGTGTGTGTGTGTGTGTATGTGTGTGTGTGTGTGTGTGAGTGAGTGAACTGGAAAGACACCTACCTTCACCCACCTCAGGGTGGTGTGTGTGTATGTATGTGTGTATGTGTGTGTGTGTGTGTGTGTGTGTGAGTGAACTGGAAAGACACCTACCTTCACCCACCTCAGGGTGGTGTGTGTGTATGTATGTGTGTATGTGTGTGTGTGTGTGTGTGTGTGTGTGTGTGTGTGTGAGAGAGAGAGAGAGAGAGAGAGAGAGAGAGAGTTGGGCAGACACCCACCTCCACCCACTTGACCCTACACACTTGTACCACTTGTTCCCAGTCAGAATTGCTACCAGAGAGCATTGGGCCTATCCAAAATGCCAGTAGTATCTGAGCAGAAATCTGAGTTTGGAAGGAGCGTGGGATTTCTCCTTTCAAGAAGTCTGCTGGGAAGGGAGGTGATTCACCACAGCCCTTGCTCTCCTAGAGGAAAGAGAAAACCATCCCCATGTTTTGCTTGCGAGGCTACACACAGACTCAACCTTGGCGTTGCCACAAGGCCGGGAGGAGCTCTGCGGGCCCCTGAAGATTGCTTTTCCCATTTCCATTATGTGTCCTCGGCTCTTGGAGCTACATCCGAGTCTCTGGTTCATAGCATCATGATTGCTCACCTGGGACAAGTTCAGAGATCTGATTTCATACCAAAAAAATCCAGTGCACCTGGGTTCCAAGCATTACATCAGCTCTGACTACACGCTGGTTTCAGGCCAGAATCTGATATCACAAACCAAAAACCCAACAGCTCCAAGATGCCTAGTTGGAACGGCAAAACAAGCCTGCTCTTCCTTCTGATTCTGGTCTAAACCATACCTGTAGATGCCCCGTAGATCACTGGTGACTTTTAACCAACGACAGCTCCAGGGAACAGGCTCTAGATGCACTGTCCATGGTAAACCTGGCTGACCTTGAGTCACTGACAACCTGTGCGGGACAGTGTATGAAGTCTGAGGTAGAAGCTTTGATGCAAATGAGCTGTATGACCCGAGGCAAATGCCTCAGATTCTCGGAGCTGGCAACTCCTTCTCTGTGAAGTAAGTAACAGTCCCTAAAACGATTGTTGTCAGGGCTAAATTAAGTAGTGAAAGCCTCTTGCTTAGTGTCCAGTAAATCCGCTCAGTACACACTGGCCTCTAACTCCTGTCTGGGGCAACACTAGCCTGGAAGGGAGAGTGGGAAGAGAGCCACTGCATCTCATGACCTCTCTCCCTATCCAACAGTCTAAAGTGGATTGGGATTGGGTCCTCTTGGGTTTGGGAGTGTGCCTTAGTTGATATCTGCTGATTATAGACCCCTCCTCTTGCCAGAATGATTGGCACCGGGCAAAGCCCAGCAGCAGTGTATGTCAGCCTCAGGGATGGGTTCAGGGGTCACTCAATCGATGCAAAGCAAAAAAAAAAAAAAAAATCTCTAGATATGTGCAAGGAAGACTGGGCCCTGGGAACTATGGGAGCCATCTTGTGACCCTGAGCAAATCCAGCAGAAGACAGAGCCAGGGACAGGGAGGAGCAGGCAGGAGTGGAGCTTGAGTAAAGCCTGAGTAGAACTCTGTCCTCACCTCCACCTTCACCCCATCACACTGACTGTGTCTCTTTGAGTCTATAAGATTAGTCTGTAAGATTAGGCATTAGTTGGCACTAATGCCCGGGCTTTTGATCCTGAATTGCAGTTAAGCGAGAAGGTAAAGACACCACACAGGACCATGCCAGCACCTGCACTAACTGAGCCTGTGCCGGTGGATTTCAGGATGGACCCTCCAACCTTTCCACAGTGCACCCAAACTCAGTTCAACATGGCCGCCTCCCTCTTGGCCTGTGGAGGAACCATATGCAGAAGGTCAAGTCTCTAAGGTCTTCTGCACATACAGTTCATCCTGTAATCTAATTTCTCCATATTTCAGAGACAGGTTTGTGTATTACCATGAAGACCTCATTACAGCAGTATTTCCTCACGTACATTAACTAAAATTATAATAACATTGTATTTAGTTGTTAAAAACAGATAATAGGAACATATAGAAAAAGAAATATCCTGCCATACAACTCCTTCTGGCTTCACATTTCAAAGGGAGTCTCTTCTGGTTTTTTTTTTTTTTCAGTCTTTCGAGATAGGGTCTCTCTGTATCCTTGGCTGTCTTGGAACTTGCTGTGTAGACCAGGCTGGTCTTGGACTCACAGACCAACCTGCCTCTGCCTTCTGAGTGCTGGGATTAAAGGCATAAGCCCCAACTGCATAGCAAAAGGGAGTTCTCTTGACGTTTTTCTAAAAGGCTTATTTAGATAAATAAAGATCTCAGAAACATTTTTATAGAAGTCTTAATTTGTGTTTCAAGAATATTTCAGGGACTAATGAAATAATTAGGAATCTTTGAAAGCAATATGCAAGTAGAATAGCACGAAACCTACCAGCCAACCCAGCAGCCCACCCTGAGACAGCCTTCGTGTGTCAGTGCGAGACGGTTAATGGATCTGGTGAGTTCTGATGGAGTCAAGTATTCATGACAAAGGGTGGCATGCTATGAGATTGGAAGGGGTCTCAGGTATACTGTGCGTGCTATTCTAGTTACATTCTGTAACATCTTAGAGTAGGAAAGGGTTTATTTGGCTTATACTTCCAGACCAGAGCCTGTCTTTAAAGGACGTCAGGATGGGAACTTAAGCAGAAACTTGCAGCAGAAACCGTGGGAGAATGCTGCTTGCTGACTCATTTGCAGTCTCATGTTTATCTAGATTTCTTGTATGGTCCAGGACCACCTGGCCAGGGAATGGTGCTGCCCACAGTGAGCTGGGGCCTGCTGCATCAATTAATAATCAAGGCAGGACCCCCCACACACACACATACTCTTACAGGCTAGTCTAATATTCCAGATTGGAATGGTTGCATCTCCACCTCTGGTGATCCTAGGCTGTGTCAAGTTGACAGTTAAAGCTGATTAGAGTGTATGACGTCAGATGAAAACAGCAAGTTACAAACTAGTGTGTATAGTTCTTTCTCCTTACAGTAAAGAAACACAGTATTATATTCATTAATTGCTTTTCATAAGTTAAGATATTTTTGAATCGGAGTGTCCTCAGAAAACTAAAAGTAGAACCATCATATATTCTATTAATAACACAGAGAGAAAGAGGGAGAGAGGGAGGGAGGGAGGGGGAAGAGATCCACACACCTGTGTTCACTGTAACACTACTCACAGTGGTTGTGCAATCAGCCTGTGTCCATCAGTGGATTGTGGATGAGGAAAACAGGACATACACACACGAGGGAATACTATTCAGTCGTAAGCAGGGGAACCTTAATGTTTGTGACAATGTAATTGAACCTGATATCGTGGTATATGAAGCAAGCTAAACAAAGAAAGGAAAATGTCCCATGACCTCACAAATATGTGGAATCTAAAAATGTTGGTTTCATAGAAATATATATATATATTTAGAGAGAGAGGAATCGTGGTTCCTGGGGACTAGAGTTGTCAGAGAGGAAGAATTTTGGGAAATGTTTGTAGATGGATACAAACTTATGATTGGACATGAGGAATAACTTTAAGAGACACACCACACAACACAGCATTAATAGTTAATACACATATTATGTTCTCAGAAATGCTAAGAGTTCATATATTCTCACTCCAAATGCTAACTATGCAAAGTAATGCACACGTTAATTAGCTAAATTATTCATTCTATATACTGTGTGTATATACTTTGGAATGTCATGTTGTACATGACAATTCATACAATTTTATCTGCCAGTTAAAGATCATTTTTAATGTAAAGATTATTTTTGGTTGAACCAGGATATTTTGGTGATTGTATTCTAGTGTTGGCTGTGGGTAATGAGAAGAAATTCAGAACAAGATTCTCTACTAAATGAGCTGGGGCTCTGTCTCTCACTGGTCTCTTCAGGATGCACATCCCTGAGATGGCTAGGGAAGATTTTTTTTTTAACCTGCCTTTAAATTTCATGGAGTCCAGAAATCACTTGGAGGGATTTGGATCACACGTGTCAGAATCCATCCAGTTTCTTGACAGCCAACCACCAAGGGCCTGCTGCTTCTGAGAATTAAGAAGACAAAACCCCTGGGTAGCCGTATAAAACAATGTGGAGAAAGACACCAGCCAGAGGACAAGCAACTTCAGGAAAAAAAACAAAATGAAAAACACAGAGAGAATGTCTTCCAAGGGGAGGGTTCCGTAAGGAGCAGGAGGGACCCACACGGGGTTCCTGAGTCAGAAAGCGCTGCCGTGGAGCTGGAGATGGGGACCGGGAGTGGGACTGGAACCGGAAATCCACCTGAAGCATGGCGTACCAGATCAAACGCTGCAGATATGGAGTGCTGCTGGCTGAGCAGACATGAGAAGTGCCCCGTTGCTGAACGGAAACCAAGGGTCCCAGGACATGAAGGTGACCGGAAGAGAAGTGGCGAGAGCAGCCCAGAGGGACCTCGTGCTCTTCAGGAGGTCGAGAACAAGCGGGAGACACGGGTGTGTGTGTGTGTGTGTGTGTGTGTGTGTGTGTGTGTGTGTGTGTGTGTGTGAGAGAGAGAGAGAGAGAGAGAGAGAGAGAGAGAGAGAGAGAGAGAGAGAGAGAGACTTCTGAGCTAAAGAAAGAGTTGGCCCTCCAGGCTACAGAGTCACTAGAACAAAGTGACATCATTATTCCAGGAACAACAACAACAAAAAGGAACTTTCTGGAAACACTGAGTGTCAGGTTCCGGGGTAGAGGACAGCGACTGATTTAAAACCAGACGCAAAATTGGGAACCTTACAAAGGTGAACAAAATAAACCCTTTCGCCCCCCTCAAAGTTGCTTTTAGTCACGGTATTTATCATAGCGATAGAAAGCAACCTAGACCTGTAAAGAAGAGGGAAATGCAGTGAATCAGAAAGCAGAGAGAATTTTCCTTTAATGCAACTCTGAGGATGTCTTTCCTGTTCCAGAACCCCCCTTGCCTGTGTGTGAGACAGACGCTGTGTGCTGAGCTTTCATATCCTGCCCAGGCTTGGTCTCAGAAAGCGCCCCATGCCTCTCCTAGTTTCCAAAGCTCCCAGGCACCCAGGTACTTGGGCAGTGTTTACACTTTTGCTTGGAGGAGCGGTCAGACCTCATGACTCAGCAGATGCCAGGCTTGATTGGGGAGCCGGGAGGGGATGGTAGTTGGTTCACTTGCGATTCTCTCTCAAAATGGTCCAAGTTCAACAGCTGCTTGTGCTCATCCCAGCAAGTGAGTGATGGCTGAGCAGGCGTTTGCAGAGCACAGCATAGCGGCTCACCTGCTGTCTCCATCTCTTGTTGCTCCTCCCTTCTCCCCTGTCCTCCAGAGAGGGAGGCTGCCTGTGCCTGAGAATTCAAGCTTTCACCTTGACGGCATGTCTATATATGGATTCTAATTAAACCTTCCAATTTGATTGTATGTGTATATGTATGTGGTACATACGTGTGTGCATGTGTCTGTGAGGATGCACTCCCCTGTGCTTGTGCACATAGAGGCTGGAGGTCTCTATCAGGTGTCCTCCTCTGTTACTCTCCACCTTATTTAGTGAGACATCCCTCCATTATCTCCTGAACTCATAGCCAGGAGACAAAGCCAGCATGTTTTCTAAACAAAACACCTCTGTCATTATTGCCAGACTCTCAGTGTGTTTTCTGGTTAGGGAAGATTTCAACTTATTTTTCTTGTTTCTCCTCCAGTCGACACTGGCTAGCTCAGGGCTTTCCGGGTGTTTTCTGGGAAGCCTGTCGGACCCTGCCTGGCTGACCAGGCACAGTGCTGGGGAGATCGTCTACTGGTTTCTGGGATAATTTTGGCTATTCTGAGGGTGTTCTGGGGCTTCCCTGCCAAGTGCCCTGTTCTGCCTGTCCATTTTAGTCCAGCGCCTGGACACCCACTCTCCCTAGAGAGCATACCTATTTCTGGTTTATGTGCTAATTTTCTGAATACCATTATTGGGGCCCCCGGCCTCACCCCTGCTCTGACTTGGTCCTCGTTGGGTAGTAGACATTTCCTCCCAGTTGCATCCCCTTCTAGAGGAAGAGAGAAAGTTACAGGACCCATAAGGCCCCTCTATAAGGCAATATATGTAACATAGATTGCCTAAGAGAGAAGACTCTTTGGTGGAGCCAGAAGCTGTGCACGGAGTTCCAGGAATGTAGTTATGGTGAGTCCCAGGCTGGGCCTGGCTTTGACTCATCTCTGCACCTGTAAGTAGCCCCTCCCTCACCCATGCTCTTATAAGCAAGCCCCGTAAACTCGCTGGTTCACCCATCTGGGCTTAGGTGGAACCGTTTCTCTGCTCTCATTGGTACCCTATCTGGGGTTCTTGTCTCCCCAGGAGAAGTTACACAACACTCCCCACTCTGTGCTTTACCAAAGACACTTTCTATCGCATCCTATCTGTGAATCCAATGTGACTTCACTATACCCAGGACACTACCCAAAAACTCTATGAGGCCACTCCTTGCTCCACCTTGGCCTCCCTCTGTATCTACTTCCTCTCCCACCCTGGCAGTTTTTGGAAGTCCTAGTGCCTTCTAGCTGAGCCTCCTCAGGCCATCCTAGCTGTCAGAGGAATGAGAGCCAATCAGATGTGCCTGGAGGACTGGGCTGGGGCCATTTCTGAGGTTAGGCTTCTGTCACTTCTCTCCTGGATGCTTTTCTCTCTCTGGTATGGTACTTCATTTTCTAGGCCACCCACTAGTTTATATCTGGGGAGGGGGGGGTCTGCAGCACCCTTAGTGAGGTCCTTCTTACACTGAAACTGCTAGGGGGGACTTACCCTGTCTCCAGATCCTGCTGTTCAGGCGCCAGTTGCTGGAGTCCAGCTCCAGATGAGGGCAGGGTTTGAAAATAGGTGTATACAAGAGCAATGACAGAGGAATAAGACACGGGATACTTCTTAGTTTCATTTTAGGAGAGTTGGACAGAGAGGAAGCATACGGGAGTCATCCCCAGTGGGATAGGTCTCAGCAGAAGATGTAAGGAGTCGGCAGGGGAAGGAATTGAGCCAGGCCATGGTGGTTGGGAGAATCTTACAGCTTGACTGACTAGCAGCCAGAGTGTTTCTTTATTTATACAGAATTTAGCAAGCAGGAATACATTCATAATGTTCCAAAACATAGATCATATCATTTTTGGTTTTGGACATGTGTTTTGCTCCTTTTGCTCATCTTTTAGTCATCATTAATAAACTAACAGAACAGAGTTATCATTTCCAATCATTTGCCCTCAAGTTTTGACATTATTAATAAACAGAGTTTTCATTCTTACTCATTAACTCCATAACCCAATTGTTAAGAATCTAGAGGCATATGACAGCCTGATCTCTGGCTGGTTGCTTTGGTTGCTTCAAGGACACTAAACCAAAACAAAAATCTTCAAGTCACCCTGGGCATTTTGCCATGTCCCAAGCAGTGTATTATTAACTCTTACTGGTCAGAGTGTCCAGGAAAATATCCTCAGGCCAAAGCTTCTGCAGTTACTATTCAAATTCTGGCATAATACAATCAATGTTCACATTTATATCTTTATAGAACTTGTCTATATGTCTAATCCTGGCATTCTGTTGTTCCTTGGTCATATGTCACCATAGTGGCTCTGCATGCGCTAACTTCTAAGAGAGGGAGGTCCTGACATCTCATACTTTTATCATCTTTCCACTCCATAATTTGCTCATCAGTATGTCTCTGTGCAGGTCAGAGTTGTATGCCATGTAATTGTCTGAGTGTACAGTGGGAAGAGGCTTGTAATCTGGATTACGGACAACTCCTCTAGCCCACCGAATCTTGCTGACCTTTTTGAGTTTACTTTGTTTTCATTATCTTGTTCCTGTGTAAGTACAGGGACAGATGTTTTAAGACTGTCTCACAGCCCCATGAAGAGACCTCTGGCTTCTTTATGTGTGTCACAACCTCCAAGGCGTAAAGAAGACCTTCAAGTAGATAAGGATATCTCCCTAAAAGCCAGGGGTGGGGAATAGTATGTTCAGGACTTTCCTGGATAAGCTTAGAAGCAGCATTCCTGGGAGAAGGCATAAATGATTCATGAAAAATTTTTCATCAATCCAATATCCCCAAATTGTACAAATATTAAAAGTGCCCCAAGTATGCAACAGGTGGAGATGAGAACCAAAGGTGGTGTGGCAGCCATCATGTGGCTCAGCTCTGCTGGATCTTTGTCAAGCAGCTGTGCTGGCTTTATGACTTCTGCCATTCCATTCAGATATGGCTGTGCCAAGTGGGATGCTGGATTTCTGCTTGTGGTGCCTGGTCCCCAGGAAATGCTTTTTCCACGGGGAAACTGTTAGCATCATCTCCATGTACTATCACATCTTGACGCTGCTGATTGGAATGACCTTGGCTGAGGTATGGGGCCTCTTTGAGCCTCAGTTTCCCTATATATAATAAAGAATTAATAGCCAGGCTTTGGGATAGATACCCATCATCTCAGCCACTCTGGAGGCTGATGTAGGAGGGTCACAAGTTCAAGGACTGCCTGCACTTTACCATGAGTTTGAAGCCAACTAGGGCAACTTTATGAGATCTTGACTAAAAACAGTAAAAAGTAAAAAGAGGGCTGGGGTAGAGGTTAATGCTGCTTATTTGCAGGAGGCCTGAGGCTTAGTCTCTAGTACTGAAATAAGAAACAGAAAACAAAATAGGAAAATGTGACATCAATTTTTGGCTCCACTGTAAGAGTTAAGTGAGATAAAACATGTGACAACCAGGACAGACTCAGACTCAGTAAGTGTTCCTCCCTCTCCTTTCCCTGTCCCTGAAGCCACATGCAGCTATTCAAGAAATTGGTTTCAATTTTTAAACACAGCCTGATGAACTTTGATGTAAAGCTGTTCTGTATTTACAAAATATTGTTACTTACAGGGCAGAAATACTTCTCCTAGTAGGTCTGGCAAGCATTTCTGTATTTTATGAGCTGTGTCTTTGACATGGGCAACCCAAAGTAGAAAATCACATGGTTGAGCCTTTTATTGTAACCACCAAGAAAGCTTGGCCCATGCCCTTTTGTACCCTTTGAATGGGACATTGTGGAGTTTATCTGGCAACTTGTTGTGAAATACTTTGAGGTTCAAAAAGAGGCACAAATTGGTTACTTCTAATAGGAGGTCACGGGGTGGTCACAGGAGGACAGAATAGCTTCTAGACACCACACAGATGAAATCTGCAGCCATTCAGATGAGGAACAAGTCTGGAGATGGGATGGATTTCTATCTTGTGGTCTTCAGTATAGTCAAAATATGGTCAATGTAAGAAATAAAAAGAGCAGCCTCCACATAGCAGCCAGAAAGTCTTGCTGCATATCCTGAACCAGAGAGTAACCTACAAGCCACACAGACCCTGTTCCCAGAGCGCAGTCATATCCCTGGGTGCCCATGGAACTCATCCTCCAGGGAGAGGTTGCTGACTTGGACCAACAGCTTCAGTGGGGTTGCAGCAGCTCTTGGTTCGTCTATCTCCGAGCTCTGGAGGCTTGCTCTCATTACATTCTTTAACAAAAGAGAGCTAGGTAAAGCCTGCAAAGACAGAGTTACCCTGGAGAAAATGGGCCAAACTCTTGCAGATTTGAAACAACCTTAAAAGGGCAGTGTTCAATGATCCTGTAATCCCTATTCCTCAGGCAACTCACACGGAGAGGTGAAGGGCACAGAGGATTATGCACGGACACTTCTTTTGGGTAGAAAAAAATCAGAGTGCTGCCTGCAGGGTCAAAGGCTCAGGGAGGAGATCATTAAAACCATAGCCTTGTTCTGGGTACAAGTCTAATAAACAGGAGAATCTATATAGAACAAAAGTCAGCACTGAAGTGTCGACAGGGCCCAAGTCTCCTTTACTTTGGTGTGAATCGTGCATGTGTGTGCATGTGGGTGCAAGCACATGTGTGGGGATGTTTTTGGAAGCCAGAGGTGGATATCGGGGTCTCCTAGTGCTCCCCTTCCACCTCATCTTTTGAGACAATGCATCTCTTTGAACCCAGGGACCAGCTGTCGAGAGTGGCTGGCCAGCCCTGGTGAATTGCTTCTCTCTTCCCCACTGTGAGAAGTACAGACATGCTTGACCTTCCCTGGCCTTTCTGTTCGTGCAGGCACCTGAACTCAGCTCCTTGTGCCTGTGTGTGTGTGTGGGGCCTTTACTGATGGAGCCATCTCCCCAGCCCCAGCGTCTCCTTGATTTTTTATTTTGTTTTTATTTATTTTTATTTTTATTTTTTTACTCCTTGATTTTTAAACATAGTCTGTTTGACTTTGAAGCCATTTATATTCTTAAAAGCTTGTTGTTTGCATGACTATTTACAAAGAAAATCAGGCTGAGAAGTTAGAGATCACCTCTGTGTATGGAATGTGGAGGGCACCGAGACCCTCACCCCCATAAGCGTATACTTCATGTACTCTGAGCTTTTTAAAATCATTTGGTGTCACGAATGAGGATCAAAGATTGAAGGACATGTTCTCAGAACTTCCACTGTGTTTAACTCAGGAGCAGCATAGTCCCCAGACTGTCCTGGTTACCAGATTCTCTCATGAAGATTTATCCTGTGCAAGGCTGTGGAAAGTTTGAAATCAGATTCTAGTGTCATTAAGTCTAAAGAGGAACATCTTGGAAATGTTGTTTTGATTTTATTTTTGTAGAAAGCCCATGTTGCCCCATTTCTCTTCACAAAACATTCTTCACACCAGCAGAAAGGAGAAGACGGTTCTTGAGTTTCCCCGAACACAGAAGAGGTGGCGTTAATTTATATCAATATGTGAGCAGGGTAAGGGCAGGGAGCGTTCTCTGGAATGGGAGAAATAATAGGCTCATAAAAGGGCACAGGGAAGAGTTTCTGCTGCTTTAAACCCCAGTGGAATTCGTGCCAGTGAGAAAGAGTTAGCTACTTGAAAGAATAAAGGGAGAGGCTGTGTACCTGGGGCATGTCAGACGAGCCTGAACATGGAGATTGACTGTGACATTTTGGGGACGGGCCACAACTTTCATGTGTATGTAAAAATGTAACACAGAAACATTCGTCTGCCTGTGGAATGACATTCCTTTAGAGCCAGGGATGTCTGTTTTGACTTTTCTCAATGGTTTTGTTTGTTTATTTTGTTTTCTTCTTTTCTTTTCTTTTTCGGTTTTTCAAGACAGGGTTTCTCTGTGTAGCTTTGGCTGTCCTGGAACTCGCTCTGTAGACCAGGCTGGCCTCGAACTCACAGAGATCCTCATGCCTCTGCCTCCTGAGTGCTGGGATTAAAGGCGTGCGCCACCACTGCCAGGCTCAATTGTTTTGAAAGATTTGTTTTTAGTGTGTGTGTGTTTTTTATTGTGTGTGTGTGTGTACGCACATGTATGTGCCAGTTCCCATGAGAGCTAGAAGAAGGCATCAGATCCCTTGGCTGGAGTTACAGACATTTGTGAGCCTCCTGACATGGGTACTGGGGCATCCAAACCATGCCTCATGAGAGAGCAACACCTGCTCTTAATGGCTGAGCCATCTCTCCAGCCCCAGCCTTTTGAGCTCTCTCTAGTCCTGGGTGATCTCTCTGAGAATCTGGGGAACGCCTGAATCATTCGCCCTCAGGAAGCCTAGTGCATGTGTTGTGCACACATAAACACAGGGTTTAGTGCAGGCCATGTCAAGGGACTCATATTCCATCACAGCTCCACAAAAGATGCTGAGTAGTATCGCCATAACAGTAGCACCTTTGGCAAGCAGGACAAAAGAATGTAGGCTGTGTCTACATGCAGAACAGGAATGGACCAAATCTGAAAGAAAACTGTGCCTTGAGTATCTAGAATGCCAACAGGACTCTGTCGTGCTGTTGATTGACAATCTTAGCACTTGACTGACTTGGTTTGAGAGAGCTGAGTGTAGGAATGGAGAAAGGAATAACTGTTATTGCCTTGATTAGAGATAGTTTGGTTAGAGATAGCTGTTATATCTCCATTGTGTGTGTGGGGGGGTTACGTTTAAACCCAGTCCTTTAGAAAGCATGTAACACAGAAAGACAATAGGAAATAAAGTCTGGATGCAGTCCAGTTAGGAAGAGAATCAAGGGTAATATATTCAAATAAAGGGCAGCAGGAGTCACTTCTCAATGCCTCATCCCCCTGAACACGGCGGTCGTTAATCACTGTGGACACATCATTAGTTTCTTACAAAAGTAAGCTGCCCAGGTGGACAGATCTCTCAGATAGTTTGCAGGAGCTTATGAACCAATTAAGGTCTGCTCGATGTGCCTTTACAGAGAAGAGTTCAGCTTGTGTCCCTTGGAAGCAATTTGTATCATAATTGAGAAGACACAATTCATTACAACCAAACCAGCCTTGAAGATGTTGCTGGTTTACATTTATTATGGTACCTCCATAGGTAGGGAGTCCTAGTTTTCCTGGACTATCCTGGGCTAGGCCCAATATCCCAGAATAATTAAGAGTATCCTAACTAGGTGATAAATGATTTGGTCCTTTTTATTAATGGAGTAAATGGCGAAGACTTTCTAACGGGGTAGAATGTAGGTTTGTGTAAACTAAGGGAAGGACATGGGTAGAATGTAGGTTTGTGTAAACTAAGGGAAGGACATGGTGATGGGCTTGTTTCCTACGTGGTTCCTTGCTGACTATGGTAGTTTGAATAAGAATGACCCCCATATATATTTGAATGCTTGGTCATTAAGGAGCAGCACAGTTGTGAGGGATTAGGAGATGTGGCCTTGTTGGTAGGTGTTGCTTTTTTGGTGGAAGTGTGTCATGAGGGGTGGGCTTTGGGGTTTCAAAAGCCTAATCCCATCCCAAAGTGTTTTCTTCTTCTTGATGCTCGAGGAATGATATGTGGAACTCTCAGCTACTTCTCTGGAACCATGTCTGCCTGCATGCCGCCATGCTCCCTGCCTTGATGACAATGGAATAAACCTCTGAAACCGTAAGCCAGCCCCAGTTAAATGCTTTCCTTCCTAAGAGTTGCCTTGCTCATGATGTCTCTCCACAGCAATAGAACATGACTAAGGCACTAATAATTTCTTACGAGGCCAAAACAGAACAGTCTTTTTCACAAAATGCTGCCTCCAGTGCACTTTTTAGGACTCATTTATGATATAATCAATTATATTGTGTGTCTTGTTCCTCATGCTCAACATAAGATAATTTATGAGGTTTTGGGGAAAAGTTGTATTTTATGGTCTTTTCTTTCTGGCTCATGTTTGTGTGTGTGTGTGTGTGTGTGTGTGTGTGTGTGTGTGTGTGTGTGCATATGTGTGGCACACAGAGGTCTGAGGTTGATGTCAGATGTGCTTCTTAGTCATGTTTTCACTTTATATTTTGAGGCAGGGTCCCTCCCTAAAGCAGGAGCTCACTGATTCAGTTTGTCTAGCTAGCTAGCTCTCTTGTCCTCTAAGCTGGGATTATAGGTGGGCTGCTGTGCCCTTCTGACATGCTCACGGGTGTTGGGGATCTGAACTCTCGTCCTCATGCTTGGGCAGCTAAGCAGCAGAGACTGCTCTGCCCTCTCAGCTGTCATCTCTCCAGTGCACATGGTCTTCTGTTAGTGAGCTTTTCTCACTAAGCACACTTCAGAGTTCTCCCATCCTTATTTTGGATACACAGTGACATTTGGTGCGATCACAGACATCCAACACAGGAGCACACCTCCTCGGAAAGAGATACACAGTGACATTTGGTGTGATCACAGACATCCAACACAGGAACACACCTCCTTGGAAAGAGGAAAATCAGAAATCAGCAGTCCAATTCCTTGAGACCACCACATTGGAGAGGCTACACTCAGACACTCCTGGGCAGCACCAACTGATGTGGTCCATTCTTGAGGCAGCACCGAGCAGAGCTAACTCCCACTCCACTGTCTCTGCATTGGCAAACGCATCTGCTCGTTAGAATCTTCTCCTCACCTCTAACTCAGTAGCTGCAATTGTTTGTTAGTTGTCCTCAAAGAGTGTGCAGAACAGCGAACCTTTAATTTCCCAACATGCTTTGTTCTGAGGTCAAATAAGGTGACTCTGCCATCTTGCTACAGCTCTCAATACTGCCAATTAGCCTTTTCTTATTTGTGCCGCATTTTCTGAATTTTGAGTGTTTTGCAGCTGACCTCCATGTTCGAATTGACCCCCATGTGCTGTACTAAGGCGCTCTCTGATAGGAAAAACCTGAGATGTGCCCTCAGGAGAAAATAGATGTGTTCAATCAGCTTCCTTTGGGTGAGAGATAGGTGTTATTGGCTGTGAGATCAATGTTAATGAGTCAACAATGTACACAGATAAGGGAAATGGAAGTCTGCCAATCTGTGAACGAGGCTGCACCCAAAGTGCCAAGGGTACCATCTGCAGATATGACAAAGTTACAGAAGTGATGGAAAATGGTGAGGCTAAACTTTACACTCTGGAGATGATGAGTGATGGGAAGAGTGGAGAGCAGCATTGCTGTGAGGCCGGAAGGTAAAGAAACTTGGGGTCAGGTTACCAAAGGTGGGAAAAATGTTAAACAAGCCCATCTCAGCCACTGCTTCATCATAAAGAAAACAGCACATAGAGTGAGTTGCTTTTAGAAATTTGTATTCTGTAAGGCATCTTTAACCAGAAGAGACAACATTCAAAGGTGTATTACACAGCTCGGTTGATGCATACTGTGAGTTGACACTCCTGGGAATCTAACCGTGAATCTCCTAGGAGCAGCAGCTCAGCTTGACTTGGCAGGGTGCTCACAGAGGCTGTACAAGAGCTATGGCAAAGGGGGAGTGTGTCCTTGTCTCTGTGATGGTGTCTTGGCTTTCCCAGCTTAGTCCATCCCTAGCTGAGGACCAGAGAGCAGCCTCAGTGGACACGGGAGGAGCAGGGGGTTCACCTGACCCTGAGCTGCATCAGCATCTCACAGATGCTGTGAGGTGTACTGGCTTCTGCTTTGTCCACTTTGTGATACAGCGACAGGTCACCAGAACAGAACTGGAAACCAGATGATAACACTGACTGCTATTCTTGTTTCTAAGTGACAGAGTATTGATGAAAACCTGATATTTTGTTGGTTGTGTTTGTTTAAGTAAGGGTCTCATGTAGCTCAGGCTGGCTTTGAACCCACTACACGGCAGAGGATGATGGCCTTGGACTCTTGGTCCTCCTGCCTCTACCTCCCCATTGCTGGGGTAATAGGTGTGCTCACCACACCTGACTTGCAAACCCAGCACTGGTGTGCTCACGTCTTTCTCACTGCACTACAGCCCTCGTTGAAATAATCGGCTGCCTCTGAGCCGTGCCTCTGAGCCCCATCTCACCACGCACAGTCTCCTTTCACATCTAATGCCATTCAAGTTGTGCAGGTGTGTTGATTCAGGATGCTCAGGAGTTACGCCCATGTGCAGCAGCCCCTCTGGCCATGTGGAGTCTGCCATAGACAGTTAAGGACAGTGTATACCTTCAGCAAAAAGGACACTTGGAAGTTAGGGTGTCAGCTCATGATTGCTCAGGACCTGAAGGACAAGGACGACTTGAGGAAAAGCCCTGAGGAACCATGGAGACGGCCATAATGAAGAGACTTGGGGAGGATGAAGATGGGACCAACTTGTGTCCATGCTGGGTAGAGACAAGCCACACAGCTGTCTCCTGAGAGTGAAACTGACGTATTTTGTGTTCCTCAGAAGGGGAGCCTGCTCCTGGATGCCCCGAAACTTGACTTCAGTGTCAAGGGAATGTTCCTGATCTCATGAACTCGTGTGCTCCAGGAGGAGTGCTGCTATGCGCCATTCCTCCCTGTGGCCAGAGTGGAAAGTGACAAGGAGCTCGGACCCCGAGTCTCTGCCATTTTCCTTCTACATAAGTGAAGGTACAGGAGAAGTTGGCTGAACCATGGTGGATGATTGTAACATCTTACGGTTGACAGTTTGGGTGGGCAGCATTAGCTAGAATCTTCCCTGGGTGTACTAGTTAGATTTACATCAACTGGATACAAGCTAAGCTCATCTGTGAAGAGCAAACTTCAATTGAGAAAATGTCTCCATCAGATTGGCCTGTAATCAAATCGGTGCGAGTATTTTAATGATTGACGTGGGAGGGCTCTTCCCAGTGCGATTGGTACCATCCCATGGCAGGTGGTCCCTGGGGGTGTAAAAAGCAGGCTGTGCAAGCCATTGGGAAACAAGCGAGTAAGAAGAGCTCTTTCTTGGCGGCTGCTTCAGTTCCTGCCTCCAGATTCTTGCCTTGAGTTCTTGCATTGGATGTGGAAACCAAAGAAACCCTTTTCTCTCCAAGTGGCTCAGAATATTTCATCACAGCAATAGAAAGCACCCAAGTCTTGCAAGACACTGCAGGCTAGTGTCTGTTTTATCCTGGTGCTTCCTGTTGCTAGAGGAAGCACTAGGCACACAGCCATCTCTGTGTGCTCCTTCTTCACCAAACCACACAGCAGGTCACATCCACAAGAGCAGGAGAGTGTAGAGGATGTGGTCTGAAAAAACAATAATCTTAATTCCCTCAGCTTGTGACTGTGTGCTTTGCAGGGCAAGAGAGAATTAAGGATGAAGGTGGAATTGTGTGCTCATCAGCCTGAAAATAGACATGATTCTGGATTTTCTGGACAGACCCGAGATAATACCTGCGCATTGTAAGTGGGAGCTGCAGGCAGGACTTGGAGTGCTGTGATATGAGACAGCTTTTGTGGCCCTACAGATTTTGGAGATGGGGGAATGGGCGCAGCTGAAGGCAGCTGTGGCCTTTCCAAGCTGGGAAGACAAGGAAACAGATTGTCTTCTGGAGTCTTCTGGAGCAACAAGCCCTTCTGAAGTACTGGCTTTGGCTCAGGGAGACCCATGCTAGAATTTCAACTTCAGAACTATAAGAGGGTAAGTTTGGGTTGCTTCAGGCTGTTGGTTCAGGCACAGTTAGAAAATGGACGTGAGTATTATCCCCTAGTAAGCAAACCTACTAAGTCACCCAAATGAATACTATTCCCAGGCCAAAGCAGTGGGGTTGTGGCCAGGCAGGGTCTGTGCTCTTCTTGAGTTTCTGCTGTGTGATCTCCTGTGCTGACTCTCCATTCAGAAGCTAGTGTGATTCCTCACTCCTGGGAATCAGATCTGCCCAAAGCTACAATGCCCCTGTGAACAGGACTCCATCTGAGGCTTTACCTGACAGGGACATTGTGACATTGCCACCAGATATGGCTAGGAATAACCCGATAAAAATCAGAACTGGAGTTCGCAGAGGGAAGGGTAAGATAATAATAGAATTAAATGCAATAGTTTTGAAAAGTGCAAGGGCTGCATCCTCATTCAACCTGACTTCCTGTCCAGGAAAATATGGAGGCAGAGCTCAAACTCAGGGATATTCTGAAAGTGCTGAGCCAACGGTTATAAATATTCATGAAGTGTCAGAGCTGGCTAGAGGCTGACATGCTGGCTGGGGGAGCAAGACACCCCAGGGTTGGGTAGCTTTGCCCTCCATCACTGCATCCTCAGCTAACAGATGTCCTGACTTGAGCGTCTGCATCAATGCATATGGTAAGCTTGCTTTGATCCTTTCCCAAGTGGCCTCCTTCCTTAACACAGAGGGCTTTTTTTAAATTTTATTTTCAAATGCTGCATAAAAGAAAGGTTACAGGGACATCTTTTGTTGGCTTCCCCTTTCACAGCGTGATCTTTGTCCTGTTTTCATTCTCCTACTGTGGTATAATACCCTGACAAAAGCCACATCAGGGTGAAAGAGTTTATTTTAGTTTATAATTCCAGGTGACAGTTCATCACTGCCTGGAAGTCAAGTCAGGGATTTGAAGCAGTTGGTCACATCACACCCACAGTCAGGAGCAGAGAGAAATGCATACATGCATGCTCATGAGTGCTCGGCCCCTCCTCTACACTTAGCACAGAGCCTAGGGAATGGTGCCACCCAGAGTGGGCTGTGTCCTGGCAACATTAACATTAGTAAATAAGATAGCACTATCACCACCACCACCCCACCTGCTGCCACCACCAGACATGCCCACAGGCCAATTTGTTTTAGACACTCTCTCACTGAGACTTTTGTCCCAGGGGATTCTAGATGGTGTCCAGTTGATAATTAAAACTAGTAGTCACAAGCATTTTTGTGTTTCAAAGCTTTTTTTTAATGGGGGGGATTTTTTTTAAATTTTTCTTTTCTATAGAATTCTCAGGCTGGACAAAGGACTTGGTTGAGACTGAGGACTGGGGTGGGCAGACTCCTCATCTGATCTTGTCTTCCAGCATGGCAGCTTGGCATTACCTGTTTTGTCCTTTGAGTTTCCCCAGGAAGTCTTATTTCGAGAAAGCTATCTACTGTCACAGAAACTAAGGTGCTGTGGATATAAAAACCCATGGAGGTGACATTTATGGGGAGTGTCTGCAGACAGTTAATCAGTGTTACTACAGACCAGGCATATTCTTATCACTGAACTACAGCACTTAGTAAAGAAGAGGAAGCTTCCAGCATGGAGGATCTGCTGCCAACACAATCATTAGGGGGGTCCTGGGGTCTCGTCACCGATGCCTCCTGCAGCTTCTACATTTTGCAGCTAAGTTCTGAACAGCCTTCCACACCTCCAGTGTGCACCTTCTTGTCATTCCCAGTACCCGAAGGCTGTAGGCTGCCCCAGCCCAGAAATCCCAGGAGACTCTAGGTGTTTTATCTCCTATGCCAGACACTGCCCAGTTCTTCGGCTCTTGCCACTCAGCCAGCCTGATGTGCTCGACCCCAGGAGCATTGAGGCTCCTGGCGGAGTGTCCTGGCACCCCAAGTCTGTTTAATGAGTATATCTCTTCTTGTCTTGGCTTACTCTTCTCTCTCCAAAATTCTGGCTGAATTTGTGGGCTGGATCGGGGTCACAGGGACTGGACTTTATCTTCCTCTGATGATGAAGGCCTCCCTTGACCTTCCTGGCCCTCTTCCTTTAGGGAAAGTTTCTCCCAAAAGGCTTATCTGTTAAACCTTTCTCTAAATGGGCTTTTTCCGGGTGATCATGTCAGTCTTCCAGGCAGCCCCAGTATTGCTTCTAAGTTGCAGGTGACAATACCTTTCCCATGACAGGTCACTCCCATGGGAAAAGGGGGTGGGGGTCTCTGACCTTGGTCTTTGAGAAATGGGCACTAGTGCTGAAATACTTGCTGACGTCATCCCTATCCTGGCAATGTTAAGGACCGAGTTGTTGTCCCTTCATCCAACCTTGACAGTGCCATGTATTTATTTTTGTTGTTTTTAATGTATTGCGTGCACAGGTTAATGAACATGTGTGTACCTGCATGTGCATACATGTGGAATCCTGAGGTCGATATTGGTTCCTCTATTATTCTCCACCTTGTGTTTTTCACATGCTGTCTTTCACAGAACCTGCCACTCTCTGATGCTGCCAGGCCAGCAAGACCTTGGGGTCCTCCCATCTCTGCTTTCCCAGTATTGAGGTTATAGAAACTGACCCTTTGCCCAGCTTTGATATGGGTGCTGGTGATCACACTCAGGTTCTCATGCTTGCCTGGGAAAGCACAATACCTTCTAAGGCAGTGTGTCTCACCTTTCTATTGCTGTGGTCCTTTAATGCAATTTCTCATGTTATATAACTATATAATTACTTTCCTTGCTACTGTTAGGAATTGTAACATAAACACCTGTGTTTTCTGGTGGTCCTAGATGATCCCTGTGGCGTAGCCATCTCTTCAGGCCCAGTGACATTTAAGATGTCCCCACTGAGAACTGTGAGTGAGTCCCTATGGCTTAAACAGTCTTTTAGACATATTTTTGACTTTCTTCAGAAAGCACATACACGTGATGAGACCCAAGGACCCCGAGAAAAAGCTCTGCCTCCATTCTCAGATACAACACAAAGAATTTCTGCTTGGCAAACAGACCAGTCCCAACTGCCTGGGTCTCGGCAGCATCCTGTCGACTGAGCCATACAGTATTTCAAGATAGCTCTTTAACACTTGAATATAAGATTTATTTTTTCCTCAGGGGGAAAAACAGGAAGTCAGGGAAACACACCACATTTTACAACACTCATTAAACTTGTAGTTGGTTCAGATCCCTCCTAGTCAAGGGCTCTATGTTCTGATTCAGGACCAAGCTGGAGAGATATGGAGACAAGCAGGAGTCAGGGCATGTCACTGTCTTTCCAGGCTGTCTCTCGCCTCTTTCATGAGATTTACCTCAAGTCCATCACAGCCAGCCCCTAGCCCCAGCTGTCTCTTCCTTTGTGAGTCATCTGATTCCCCTTCCCAAGCCACCGGCTCCTGTGGGCTTCACTACTCTAGCCTCAGCTAGGGTTCTGCCCACATTTCTGAGTGACTTGGGGAGTGGGGTCCCCTAACCCCAATGGATATGGACATACTTCTGCCAGAATCAACACCTGCCTGAGCATCCTAAAAGTCTCGAGTCAAGAGCAAGTCAAGATCTTCTGGAACGTCTCAAAGCCCGGGGGAGGTGACCTCATCTTAATCACTGACAGTCTCCTAAGCCTTCTTCATGAGATGCTGCCACACATGCCTGCTGCCTCCTCAGCAGCCAGTGCCTGGCGCTTTCCCACACTGTCTCCCCCGTTGTAGGGAGATGGAAGGTGAAGGCTAGGAGTGCCCACGTTAATACGTTACCCCCACCCCCACATTGCCTTTTCCATTCCTGATGGCAGGGCCACCCCCACTTCTCTGCTTCTTTCTCCTGGCGAGGTCTTCTGTCTGTCTGCAGCTTCAAAAGCTCAAGGCTTGAAGTCAGCACCCACAGTGGACAGCTGCTGTTGCCTGTTGCAGTCTGAACTCTTGGCCCTCAGCAGCCATTGCCCTCTGACCTTAGATACAGGTCTCTGTGTGTGGAGGAGACCAGATGTTGGCACTTAAACATCTTGTTCGGTCCTGCAGGCATCTTACGTGTTTTTATTACATTTAAAACTGAACATTTCCCACAAACCCCTGGTTCCCATGAATCCCTGGTTCCTGGACTGTCTTGAGAAGCTGGGTTTTTTTTGGTAGCCCTGGTTCCCTGGGGAGCAGTCAAGCTGTGGGTGTGTCTGTGGTTCTCTGAGCCAGTTCCTTCCTGTGGTTCACGGTCTGGCTCCTCCTTTTCCTGTCCAGCCCCTGGAGGCTCCAGAGTCTGCGAACCAGGCCTCTGTTGTCATGGCTTTGGATAGCTTGAGCTATTTATGGGTCTCCCATTTCTTCCCTCTGGCCACACACATTTACCCCAAGTGAGCACTGCGTGCCCACGATCAGCATCAGGAAGATGGGGCAGGACTGGCTGCTCCCCTGTGTTGGTTCAGGGCACAGAACCTCTTCTGGCGCTGTTTCTTCCCGAGCATAGAGGTGGCTGCCATGGAGGAGGTGGCCATGTGACCCATGGTGCACCTGTGCTAGGACCAGCACTCACTTTCTTGAAGGTGCACACAAAGTCTGCTCAGTGCTCTGTCCTGGTCCCTTGAAGTTCCCGTGACTCTCTGCCTGCTCCAGGGCTGGCACATGAGAAGCAGGAAGCTCATGGGCCCTGTGGGATGACCCCTCCCAGAATTCATTACTTGCAGCTCACACAGGCTGTCAAATTTAGGAACACATTTTAAATATTTCTTCCTCCTCTTGTGTGTGTGTGTGTGTGTGTGTGTGTGTGTGTGTGTGTGTGTGTGTATGTGTGTGTAGGCAGGTGATTGACAGCTGCCTTTTTTGACCACTCTCTACCTTATGTTGAAGTAAAGTCTCTCACTTGAGCAGCTCATGGCAGGAGGCAGAAAGGCAAGTAGATCCCCTGGTGGGGGAGAACAGGAGGGTTGGCCATGCTTTATAGCAGCCCACTCTCCAACAAGGTTGTCTGTCTGTCTTTCTTTATTTTTTCTTTCTTTCTTCCTTCCTTCCTTCCTTCCTTCCTTCCTTCCTTTTTTTCTTTTTTTTCTTTTTTTTTGTTGTTGTTTTTGTTTTTTGAGACAGGGTTTCTCTGTGTAGTTTTGGTGTCTGTCCTGGAAATTGCTCTGTAGACCAGGCTGGCCTCGAACTCACAGAGATCCGCCTGCCTCTGCCTCCTGAGTGCCGGGATTAAAGGCGTGCACCACCATTGCCCGGCCCAACAAGCCTTTCTACAGGAACATCATTGAGCCACTTAAAGACCTCATCAGGACTTGAAGACCCTGCCTCCCAACAGCAACCAATACAATGATGGTCACATTTCTACTGAATTTGGGAGACAAACCATACTCAGGCCATGGCAGGCTGTGGAACACAGTCCCTCAGTTGAACAGGAAACAAACCAGTGCTCTGTGTCCACAAGGTTCCAGAGCTGTTCTTTATCCAGACAGCCTTCCCTGACAGACAGAGCTGTCCTCTGAAGTTGGGGAAGTGGGGAGGGGAGGCCCACCATCAGCTAGTTTTTGTTTATCTCAGAAGCGTAGTTGGTGGCCAGGGTGGAATCCCCCAGGCCAACAAGGTGAATCCTTTGTTATTGTTGTTTTGTTTTTGAGACAAGGTTTCTTTGTGTAGCGGCGCTGTCCTGGACTGGGCTGGCCTTGAACTCAGAGATGCACTTGCCTTTTCCTCCCTAGTTCTGGGATTAAAGGCATGCACTACCATACCAAGCTCAAGGAGAACTCTAACAAGAATCTTAAGTGTTATTTTCAAATTATTCCTTCCATATTTCTCCCTGATTTTCACTGAAAAATGGTAATACTTAGATGAATATAAAAACAATTCGAGTTCCATAGAAATTATGAGCCACACATACAATTAGGATGAAGAAAAAAATACACATTCATAGATCATACCTTATACTATATCATATGCATTCTCTCATGGCACTAAAAATTTTCATGTTTTACTAGGTGAGGGATATTTATGGGATGGTTATGTTCTAATTAATTGAAGCCCTGCCTCCTGCTGGGTATCCAGAGAGGCATCTCACCTGCCTGTAAGCAAGCTGTGTCGAGCATCTTTGAGATCTGTGTTAAGATCTCTGCTGAAGGCCTGATACACCTGCAAGCTGGATTTTTAGGGTAGAGCTACATGATGGCAGAACATGACGACCTTAGGTCTTTGTGAACTTGTGAGTAAATCGATTTCTTCAAAGAGGGTATGGTTCCCACGCTGTCTTAACTCTCTCTAAAACGAGAAGTAAAGTAAATACACATACACACAAATTATTAAAACTCAGTAACTTTGGCTATTTTTTTCCCTATATCACCTTATTGAAGGAGCTGAGTAGGAGTAGACATCTCACTCCTTGTTTCTCAGGGCGTGCGTGTGTGTGTGTGTGTGTGTGTGTGTGTGTGTGTGTGTGTGTGTGTAAGATGTCCTGTTCTCTTTCACGTTGCTCTGATAAAATATCCTGATAAAAGCAAGTTGAGGAAAGTCAGAGCCCAGGATGGAGAGCAGCTCTGTGGTTGAGGGTATTGTTGCTCTTGCAGAGGACCCAAGTTCAGTTCTCAGCACCCACATGGTGGCCCACAGCCATCTGGAACTCCATTTCTAGAGGATCTGAAATCCTCTATGGTCTCTGTGAGCACAAGGCAGTCACATGGCACACACACACATAACTACAAGCAAAATAATCATCTTTTGAAAAAATAGGAAAAAGGTTTATTTGGCTAACATTTCCAAGCTGCCATTCCTCATTGAGAGGAAATCAAGGCAGGAACTTGAATCAGATCATCACATCCACGTTATGAGCAGAGGGAGAAGGGATGCTTACTACCCAGCTCACCTGCTCCACTCCTATACAATTCGAACTCAAAGCTGAGGAATGGCGACACCCACAGTGGGCTTGGTCTTTCCACCAGTTAATATAACCAACCTTCACAGACACACCCACAGTGGGCTTGGTCTTTCCACCAGTTAATATAACCAACCTTCACAGACACACCCACAGTGGGCTTGGTCTTTCCACCAGTTAATATAACCAACCTTCACAGACACACCCACAGTGGGCTTGGTCTTTCCACCAGTTAATATAACCAACCTTCACAGACACACCCACAGTGGGCTTGGTCTTTCCACCAGTTAATATAACCAACCTTCACAGACACACCCACAGTGGGCTTGGTCTTTCCACCAGTTAATATAACCAACCTTCACAGACACACCCACAGTGGGCTTGGTCTTTCCACCAGTTAATATAACCAACCTTCACAGACACACCCACAGTGGGCTTGGTCTTTCCACCAGTTAATGTAACCAACCTTCACAGACACACCCACAGTGGGCTTGGTCTTTCCACCAGTTAATGTAATCAACCCTCACAGACACACCCACAGTGGGCTTGGTCTTTCCACCAGTTAATGTAATCAACCCTCACAGACACACCCCCAGGTCTATAAGCCCTTCCTTGAGGCTCTCTTCTCAGGTGATTGTAGGTTATGTCAAGTTAAAACTAACCATCACAGAACAGTATGGAGGAGTGGAGATCCACTTAAACTACTGGAGGAAAGATAGACTCTGAACTGTCCCTCTCCCACTTACTGCTCATGTTTAGGGTTTAGAATGTCCTCATGGGGACAGGCAGATGAGACGGGAGGACACTGCTGACCTGACAGTCTGACGATGGAGGGGAGGGAGTCCCGGCATTCACTTGGAGAGAGGAAGGAGTCCAGGCTGCCTCTCTGAGTTTGGATATGTCGAAGCATTGCAAGTGATTTGTTAATACTGAGCCCAAACCCTCTTGACTTAGCTAGTCCTCCCACAGTAGGAGTTTTCCTCCCTCCCTCCCCCTGTCCCTCCCACTACCCCCCTCCCTCCCCCGTCCCTCCCCCTTCCCTCCCTCCCACCACATCCTCAGGTGCATGGCCATTGTCCTTGAGCCAGTCTGTGTTTAATGGTGTGAATATAACACTAAATAGATGCATTTGGCTCCTCCCTCACCAACAGGAAGGTAAATAGTGAAGAAATCAGACACAATTGGGGGCTGGAAAGATGGCTCAGTGGTTAAGGGCACTGACTGCTTTCCCAAAGGACCTGGGTTCAAATCCCAGCACCCACATGGCAGCTAACAACTGTCTGTAACTCAAAGATCTGAACTGCAGGCAAAACACCAATGCACATAAAATAAAAGTAAATAAAAATAAAAAAATTAAAAAAAAAAGAAATCAGACACAATAAGGCTGATTTCTTTTGTCAATAAGACTCAAAGGGTGTTGAGAAAAAAGCCTGGGGACTGTGATAAAAACACTGAGGGGTGGTACTGGGAGATTACTCACACAGTGCCGGCCTCAGAAGCAGGATCTGCCTGAGTTTGAGCCCGAGAACTGTCAAAATGCTGAGCGTAGTGGCTCATATTTGCAATTCCAGATCTGGGGAGGCAGAGACAGGATCCTGGGGTTCACTGACTAGACAGTCCAGAATATTTCCTGAGCTGGAGGACAATGGAAGACACTTCTTTAAAAACAAAGTGTACTCCACCACGAGAATGGCATTCATGGCTGACCTTTTTGACCTCAACATGTAAACACACAAATGAGCAGATGGATTCAAACACAGATAAGTATCAGCACAAACAAACTCACGTGAACACACACACACACACACACACACACACACACACACACACACACACACAAGAATTCTGAGGGATTAATTTTCTATTGGAGTATAACAAATTATCCCAAATTTAGTACCTTAAAACCACAAACGTCTGTTATCTCAAGTGGCTTCCAGGCAGCTGCTGCCCTGGGATGGAATTTTGCTTAAAGGTCAAGCTGAGGTTGAAGTATCTACTTCCAAACTCTTTTACACGGTCATGGATAAGCCTCAGGTCCTTGTGGGCTGTTGGCCTGAGGGCCTCCATTCACGGGTAGATGGTGAGGGTTCCCTTCATCTTCTCAGCATTTGAGCCTTCTCACTGGGCAGCTCAGCACAGAGCAGCAGCAGCAGCAGCAGGGCGGGAGAGAGCATCACCCACGGTGGAAGCTGCAGCTTCCTTATAACCTCATCTTGCTATGACAGACCACTTCTCCTAGTGTATTGTACTCATTTGAAGTGAGTCCATGGGTCCCATTCACGTTCAAGAAGAGGAAACTAAGTTTCACCCATTTTTTCTTTCATTTTAAAAAATACTGTGTATTACTTATAAGTAATCAATTTCACGAAGGCATTGCCAACATGTATATAATGTATTTTGATCACACGTACCCTGTCACCCTGTCTTGTCCCCTTCCACTCTCATTGATCCCCTCCCTCTTCCAACTAGTTCTGTATCTGCCCTCACTCCTTCTCCTTTTTTGATGACCAAATGAATTTAGTTAGGGCTTTGGAGAGAGGATAGGATAGAATTTTTGGCCGTATATTTTTAAGCACCAGGGAAAGTGGGAATTGGCATTAAAGATGTTCCTAGAGATGTTTAAAGATATATTTCAAATATTATTTATAGTTTATATATAGTCAATAAACTTATATAAGACTCCTTAGCTGAAAACCTTAAGGCATCTGTGTTTAAGATTTTTGAATTTTTAAGGTTTAAAAAAGCTATTCAGTGCACATACCATGTGTTATATAAAACCCCTCGGGGGGGCCTGGGGCCACAGCCTGTAATTAAGTGCATTGAATTTTCTACAGTAAAATTATGAATATTCATACCATGGAGAATAAATATAGACTCTGAATTATCTCATGTCAGCTAAGGGCAAATTTACAGACAAACGGAGTGTATGCCAAATGGAGACTAATACTCCCTCGGACACTGTCGTCTTAGTGGAGCAGGTAGGAAGCTTTTGACTCATGGTCAGTGTTTTTTATAAATGCGCCAACTCAACACTGGCTGTGTTTTGACTGATTCTCCCATATCCGCAGCGCGGTGGTGCTGGAGGTGGGGCTTTGGGGAGGTGTTGGGTTGTAAGTGCAGAGCCTTTAAGGTTTGGGTCTATATCTTTATCAAGAGATAGCAAAGGGATCTCCCATTTCATCTACCACGTGAGGACGCCGTGTGGAGACCCTTTGTGAAGCAGGTACTCCAGACATAAGACCTGCTGGAGCTTGACTCTGGCTTTCCTTGCCTTCAGCATTCCATGAACACTTGGATTCTTTAAAAGCTACCTATACTTATACAGCTCCCCAGCTCTTCTTACGGTGTGTGTGTGTGTGTGTGTGTGTGTGTGTGTGTGTGTGTGTGTGTGTATAGTGTGTTCACGTGTGCTCACAGGTGCATGTATCCATGTGTGTGCATGTAGAAGCCAGAAGATGGTATCTGACATCATCCACTATCGCTCTTCACTTTATTCTTTTGAGACAAGGTCTCAACATGAAACCTACCATTTCTGCTCCACTGATTGGCCAGTGAGTCCTTGGGCTCTTCCTGTCTCTGCCCTCACCCTGGTCCTGAGGTTGCAGAAGCATGCCTGCTTTTATGTGGGTAGTGAGGATCCAAGCTTAGGTCCTCCTGTGTTCCCAGCAAGTACCTGAGCCACTGGACCATCTCCTCAGCCCTTAAATAGTTATTGAAGGAACTACATTCACTTCAGGAGAGCATCCTGTGAGGCCAATAAAAGCAATGACTCTTGTTCTCAGCTGCTTCCTGTCCATGGCCTTTGCAATGTGACTTGGGAACTTTCTCTTCAGGAAGGGTAGAGTCTGCTTCTCCATCTTTGGAATCTGCCCTTTTCTGGTCTCTCACTTGAGACGGAAGTGTGGCAGAAGTGATGTGGAGTAGTCTTGATTTAAAACTCAGGAGGTGGTTGTCACTTCCCTCCATGTTGGAGAGTTCCCATTTTCAGGAAAGCCACCCTGCCTGGCTTGGCATTCAATCCACAGCTGACCCCTCAGCTGACCATGAAGAATCTAAAATAGAGCTGAGATGCCCAGCAGACTCTTGGAAACCACTAGCAGTTGCTTAAAGTCACTGAAAAGTGGTGGCTTGTTAAGAAGCAGCAGTTAAGACGTGGAGCTTGGGTAGCTCTGAGCTCTCCAGATGTGCCAGTAACAGAACCAGCTTGGACCTCACTAGACCCCAAAGTATCTTGTTTCCTTATTAATGCTTTAAAAATAAATTCTTTTTAATCTGATGTTTCCATAGCTCTCAGCACAACTCCCCAGAGACCATCTGAGCAATACAGGCTCCAGATTCAATGCACCAGATAAAATAATCGATGGGTGTTTAGAGCTCCCCGGCCTCGTTTTCAAGATCCGGTTGATCTATGATTCTGTTACAGAATTATAAGCTCCAACCATTTATCCCAAAGAGAGCTTAAATCAGGCACTTTCTTGCAGGGTGTTCTCGGAAAGCATGCTCCCAGCCAGATGCTCTCCGGATTTATGCTGCTCCGGCATCTGGTGCAACCAGCAGCCAGGATTTCTAAATCAACACCAGAGATGTGCTCGCAGCTTCCCTCACTTGCCTTTTTTGCTCTTTTATCTTTCAGAGGTGTAGGTGTCCACGCCCTGTTTTGGTGTTGGTGAGACCCAGCGCCATGCTGGGTGCCTACACAAGGGGTTTTGGTTTTTCAGTTATCCACAGAGGCAAGATGTATCTATATCGGGGTGGTGGTGGTCTTTGATTTCTTGCAGTACTGGGGATTAAATTCAAGGTCTTGTCCATATTCAGCAAGCCCTTTACCATTTTGCCATATGTCCACTCTTTCGTGGGGGTCTTTGAATGCCACGTCAAATTAAGCTCTGATCCCCTGGAAAAGAACAGCTAATATTTCTGGGAGAAAAAATGAAAATTAAAACAGTGCCCTGGGGTTTTTTGGTGGTGGAATTAGAATACGGAACTGCACACTGTTCACCTCCTTTTCTGTAATTTTTAATGTCTCTCTGGTTCACCTATGATCGAGCTTTAAGGAGAATAATCAAAATACACAGAGACTGAAAGGCAGCAAAGCTGCAACCTTTGATTCCTCATTTGAGAATTCAAGGCACTCAAATAGGACAGAAACAAAGAAAAGATGTCTTTCTCTAAAGCGGGCAAGGGTTGACTGGGGGTGGGGTGGAGGGGTTGGGAAGGGGGGGAGTGGGGGGAGAGTGTGCACCAGTGTTTGCTCAAGTTCTTATGGAGGGTGCTGTTTCTTAGTTCTACATAGTTTCTACCAGGCTGTCAGGAAGCTAAATAATGTTGCCCACCAAGTCCCAACTGATGGTAACAGGGACTTTAAAATGAGGGCATAGTTGACATGCCAGCGGCTGGAGTTTTGATCTGCATCTGTCTGGAAATGGGAAACATCCTGTCCCCGTGAAATGCCAAGAGGCCTCCCGCCCAGATAAAGAGGGGCAGTAGTTGATCTAAACCATGGAGTGGAGTTCAGAAATCCACACAGTGAATGGTGGTTCCGAGGTCTCCAAAGAATGCAAATTAACATTTCTGATGCTTATAAAAATATCTATCCCCAGGACGTGTTCTATATTTATGCTCCCACTGCCTGATCTGGGAGGGTAGGTCAGATTGTATTTCAAAGCACTTCCTTACTGAAACAGTCTCAGCAAAGGATGAAAGAAATAGGGTGGGGCCCAGAGTGGAAGTTGAGTCAGGCTAGGAGAATGAATTAGGACTCTGAGATTTGCGGGAGAGCTGAAGAGAGGCCACCATGGTCTGAGTGGGTAGAAGAAATCCTTCTGGACTGCAACCGAGGTCAACTTCAAACTCCACAGCAGCCTGCAAGGAAGCGGAAGGAGAAGAAACGAAGGCAGACAGTGAGGAACACGGAGTAGCGTTTGCGCACTCACAGTCCCCTCGACTGCAAACAGCAACCCTGTCACATGGTACTATTGATCTGTTTGTGGTCGAAGAACTTGTCTATCAAAAAAATTATGCAACATGGGGGTGGAGGTGGTTCAGTAGGACAGTTCACTTGCCATGCAAACCCCAGGCTGTAGCTTGAGTCTTTAAACCATGTAAAAGGCTGGCTACACGTTTAGTCATCCCAGCATTCCTACAGCAAGATGGGAGGCAGAGACGGGAATTCCCAGAAGCTGCTATGTGCAGCACAGCGGCAGAACAGAGAGACCCTGCTTCAAAGACAAGGTGGAAGGAGAGAAGTGACTCTTGGAAATCCTCTCTCTCTCTCTCTCTCTCTCTCTCTCTCTCTCTCTCTCTCTCTCTCTCTCTCTCTCATACACACACACACACACACACACACACACATCCCAAACAAACAAACAAATACATAAATAAACAATAGAGTTGCTTAAGATGCTGTATCAAGATTTGAAGCTGGGTCTCTGCTGCTACACAGCCATTCCTCTTTCAGAAGACGGCATGAGATATTTTATAACTGAAATCCTGCAGGCCCTCTATTCTATTGCTGTGAAGAGATGCCATGACCTGGGCAACTCTTATAAAAGAAAGCATGTAACTGGAGCTTGCTTACAATCTCAGAGGTTTAGTTCATTATCATCATGGTAGGAGCATGGGGGCATGCAGACAGGCATGATTCTGGAGTCACACACACACACACACACACACACACACACACACACACACACGGGGGGGGGCAGGGAGGGGGCTCTGGGCTTCGCATGGGCTTTTGAAACCTCCTCAAAGCCTATCCCCAGTGACACACTTCTTCCATCAAGGCCACACCTCCTAATCCTTCCCAAATAGTGTCACTCCCTGGTGACTAAGCATTTAAATATACGAGCCTATAAGGGCCATTCTTGTTCAAACCACCACACCAACTTACTGACATCTTGTTTAAGAGATAAGTGCTATTGATCATTTGTTTTCAGTCCCAAGAATCATTTCTTGTGCACAAGCCCTTCCTTCCAGGAGTCCACATTAGACACACACATGGAGTGCATTATGCTTTATTCTTACCCAGTGTCTTCAGGCAGAATGAGCAGCAGCAACCCTAGGAGACAGACACATGTACAGCCCTGGAAGACGGGACATTGCTTGGGTCCCCCTGGCCCTCAGAAAGTTGCCAGATTCTAGTTTCTTTTGCTCTGTGGGTCTTCTAAGAACAGAAAATTCCTGGATCGTGAGTCAGCCATCTTCCTGACTCCAGTGGTTTCGCAGATCCAGCACTGCCACGCCTCCACATGCAGAGAGAAGTGAGAAAAAGATCAAGTCCCCGCCTATTTAGAACGTGGCTCCTGATGTAGCCTGTCTCCCCCAAGCTTTGCCACTTTTGTTTTAGGTTTCGAACTGATGCTTTCAAATGACACAGGAGGCTGGATATATACATATATATATATGTATGTATATATGTACACACACACACACACACACACTCACACATATATATGCCCAGTGGAGAGCCAACCTGCTGTCTGTCTCTCTTTCTTTTGCCCAGGCCCCAGACGAAAGGCCACATCTGATAGTGGGGATGATTCCGAGGGGCCCAGCCTGCACCACAGTGAGGAATCTGTTTTCCTCTTCTCAGAATCACAAGGCCAAGTCAGAGGCTCCAGTAACCAACCACAAAAAGCAAGCAGGGAATTCTGGCCCCAATCCCTGAATGCAAATATTTCCCATTGGTGAAAAGAGCCATGGCAAGAATAAGTGTCCTTGGTTTAGAGCCACAGACTACTGACTACTCATGGTCACTAGATCTAGTTTGTTTTCTAGAAAGTGTGCACTGAGAGGATCAGTAAAGGATCAGCAAAGGATTCTACACTTTGCGTGGGATTGCGGGGGTGGGGGAGGCAGTCAGGAATGGTTCACGTGCCCTAGCCACTTCAGCTGGCTGCACAGAACTAGCTAGGCCTGCACTGTCAAGGTCACTGTCTGGATCGGGTATGAACTTGAGGAAGACTTGACTCCGAGGGTGGATGGCTTCACGGTGAGTAAGAAACAGGCTGTGGGGCTGGAGAGGTGGCTCAGTGGGTAAAGGGCTTGCCTTGTGAGCACGAAGATCTGAGTGTGAGTCCCACGTGTCAAGTCCGAGGCTGGGAACACTTCCTTAGGTGACTTAGTTAGCTCTTCTGTGTCTGTGGCACATGCTTCATGGCAGAACTTTCTCTTCTCTCTCTTTTTGCCATTTGCCATTGATGTGCCTGTATGTGCGCACACACATGTTCATGTGTCCAAATGCACCTATGTCTTGAGCAACGAACAACACGAAGAAACCTTTGGATGTAGACTATTAGGGCTTAAGTGTGATGGTTTTTCTGGTTGTCAACTTGGACAACAGTCTCCCTGCTGAATGTGAGATGGGGCACACTCTGGAGACTCAATTCTACATGGCCACTGAAAGACACATGTTGATAAAGATTGATGTAAAAATCAGCCACGGTGTGAAGACTACAGTATGCCATGTCTGAAAAGATGAGTAGTAAGAGAGAAGATGGGGAAAGGAGTGGTCGGGGTTTGAGTTCTGCAGCCACAAGGACTTGGCCTGAGGACTGGCCCTGGCTGAATGGCTTTTTGGTTTGTGCTAGCTGTCCAACCTCTCTAAGCATCAGGTCCTTCACCTGTCTGTGTGAAGCAGGTGTACTGGTGAGTCATTGACAGTCTGGGGGTTCTTCCATTTACCCAGTCACTAGACAGCCATGCACTAAGGACCACACTATCTCAGAAGAGGCAGTCAAGGCTGGGGAGACGGCTTAGTGGTTAAGAACATTGTTGTTCTTCCAGAGCACCTGGGTTTGAATCCTAGCCCCCACACAATAACTCACTACCATCTGTAACTCCTGTTTCAAGCAGGGGGATTGGACACCATCTTCTGGCCTCCAAGCACACCAAGCATATACACAATGTGCAGACGTACATGCCGGGAAAACATCCATATACATAAAATGAAATTTAATTAATTAGAAAAAGAAAACAGAAGAGTAGGCACCCATAAGCATTGTTCTGACTAAGATGGGAACAGTGTGTCATACCCCGGCCACCTGCTTGCTTATCTTGTGCTGGAAGCCTGACATCCTTCCCCTGGGGCAGCTCAGAGATGTCAGAGGGAGAGGCGGTGCTGCAGAGTGAGGCAGACTGGGGAGCAAGCTTCAGGGCCTGCGTGTCTAGGTGCCCGCGTGTGTCATGCTCGGGGACAGCAAGAAGCAGGTAGAGGAATGGGCTGGCGCAATAGAGGACGTGAGACCTTCCTTCCTCACCTCAAATGGCAGGCAGGCAGGCAGGCAGGCAGCCCCGAGAAGGCACCATGTGTTCACTTAGGCTCTAGCCTTATCTCTATGCTTGCAGGTAATTTTAATTTGACTGCCAGAGGGAAAGCTGTAGACATGGAAATGCTCCTTATAGCATCATTTGTTATGGCAAAGAATTGGCTGCTCTGATGTCTAACAACATAGGGATGGCTAATTGAATGTCAGGGCTTTGTAGTTAGGCCATTGTGCTGCCGAGAGAGAAGACAGATTTGAAGCCCCTGGGCAATGTGGGGGATATGTATGGTGTAGTGTTTGTGAAAGGCAGGGCCTGGCATATTGCGTGCTGTATGATGGTACCAATGAGCTTTGGCAATGCAAAAGTATGACAGTTCTGTGGCATCTGTGCAATGGACAGAGACCAGCTTACTTGAGACTATCAGGCTGGGGGTCCCCGCATGTCTGCAAAGGCTGGAGGAAGCTCTTGAAACTGAGCACAACGGAACAGTGGTTGTGCAAGGAGGCTGAAGGAAGGAGTGACTGGGCTAAACTTTGCTTTCTCACTTGCCTGTGTCCAGTCTTGGGGAGATCCCTAGTCTCAGTCTGCCTCAGTTTCTTCTGGAACAGAACTAACAGTAGCAACTACCTTCTAGCACTCCTTGAAGGCAGCATGAATGAAGGTAGGAACTCACAGAGATGCAGCATTGGGCAGGTGATAAGAATTCCTAGTTATCATCATTGTTTTGTTGTTTTGTCTTGTGTTGTCATTTCTGATTCCTCAGTGTCACAAGAGATGAACGAATGAATGGACTCAGGGATGTCTAGAGGATCTCATGATTGACTAGAGTTAACTGAGGAGGGATCTCATGTCTAGGAACTCCAGAGAACGGTAGTAGAAACATCCAAGGCTTGGGAGTTCTCAGGCCAAAGTCAACTGAGGAGGCGCTCTGGGTCCTTCAGCAATGGGCCTACCCCTGTCTCTGCCATCGCACATAACAGAGCTGGATGGCGGAGGCTTCCTGAAAACCCAGTGCTGGAGTTCAAAGCACAGCTGCTGAGGTGCCCTGGCCTTGGAGGCCTGTGGGGCCTCGGAGTCACCATACCAAGGAGATGCTCAAAATGATCCTCTTGTTCTACTGTGAAAGATGGGTATAAATCTAGAGGTAGACAGACTTGTATTCCCCAACCTAATTACCTTTGGGACCTTTGGAAATTTAATCAAATCTCTGATTCCCCAGTTGGGTAAAATAGAAATGATGGTAGTATTTATATCAAAGGGCTACTGGGATGATTAATAAGATTCATGAATGTGGAATTATTCAGAAAAATTTACAAAGATTTCTGAAGCTGTTGCTGACCACATGAATAATTCTCTCAGTTGTTTCCAGCATGCCAGCAGAGGGTTTTAGACAGGTCATGTCAACAACTACTCAATCGATTTGTGGACTCATTTAGGCTTCTGATAGACAGTTGTGTTTGGAGTGTGTTGGTGTTGGGAAAAGTGAGTCCCTTTCTTTTTAAATATGGATAAAGAAACTCTATTCTTGATTACCACTGGCAATTACCTTGTAAGGTAAAGGATGGAGATTGCCATCCTATTTCATGAAAATGGTCATCTTATTTCCCAAGGACCATCTTAAATCTTGAAGGTGGCCATCTTGTATCCTGAAGGTGGCCATCTTGGATCTTGATGACATCTGTCTTTCATCATGAGGGCAGACTATTTGAGGAAGAAGTCAACATGCAAGGAAAAGTGGAAAAAATGTTCAAGAAAAGTTTGAACAGCATTGTTCCTAGCGTAAGTCATAAAATTATATAGATTCTTCAAGCCAAGTTGAGCAGGGGTTTCTGTAACTAGGACCTTAATAAAACCTGACATGCAGTATGAGAAAAGGTTGGGGAACCTCATTTATCTAAGGTCTATGATGATTGACATTAGTTGTCAACTTGACAGGATCTGAAATTATGTGGGAGATGGGCATCTGGACAGGATTATATTGATTACATTAATTGAGATGGAAGGAACCATGCTCACTGTGGATAGGAACGCTCCCTGACTGGGATTCTGGGTGGTATACATGGAGGAAGGGACTAGAATTTTTCCCCATTGCTGATGTGATATGACCAGCAGCTTCAAGATCCCGCTGCCTGGACTTTCTCACCAAGGTGGACTGTGCTTTGAATTGTGAGCTGACATAGACCTTTTCTCCCTTAAGTTGCTTTTGTCAGAATATTTTAGGATTGTAACATGAAAAGAAAAATTGATAAGGCCTTAGTGAGGGGCTGTGGTCGCATTCCTGGATGTACAGATACTGATCTTGGGGTCTAGTGACATCATTGATGACTCCGCAGTGAGCTTTCTTAATCCTGTCTGCATGGCTGTCTCCGTCCTCACAGATGTTTTCTTCTTGGTTCTTTCAGCAGACAGATCTCATGTGACCTGGTGAGCTCCTCAGGAATAGGTCCGTTCTCTCTTTTCTCCCAACACCACAGTAATTATGACATTGACAACAAGCGAAGCCATCATTCTCTCCCAGTTCCCAGCTCTTTCGTCATGTGACCTTGAGCCATTCTTAGAAAGAGCTCCCTGATCCATGCTATGGGAGTCTCTTGATCCCCTCCAGCTAACCTCATGCCAGGCACCTCCTCCGGAAATCCCTCATGGTGGCTTTCCCTCTGGAATGGCATGATACAGAATGTCCACTTACTTCTTAAAGATATTTTGACTGTTTCACTATCCCATAGCTAGTTTGATGGATTTATTTTATTCCAAAGCTATGCAGACATATTTAAACAATTCTGTATTCTTCAAGACAATCTGTTACATCTTTTACCAGTCTCTGAGCATGCTCTCTTTGGCTCTGTATCATTAAAGGAGATTTGTAACATGACTATTCAAACATTCACTGAAAATATTTATTCCCACTTTCTCAGTAATGTATTTGTATGTCTTCACCATACATCTATCTAAGCAAATCACTATTTATCTTTATCTACTGGAAAGTCCTGGTTAAAATTTTTAAAATCACCGGAGGAGCTTAGAGTTTTTGCTTTGTTTCTGTTTGTATTTGTTCTATTGGCACAGCACACTTTTACTTAACCCATGAATCTTTCCTATGAAGCAGGATGCACACTGGATAAGGAAACCTCACCTCTCTACCTCTCTACAGACATTACATTGTTAGAACCTCACGTTCCCCAAGCATGGACTGTTTGGGGTATTGCTCTTCCCTCTGTTGGAGACAGACAGTACAGATCGATTTTTCTAGAGAAAGAGGGAAGGCTGAGGCCCATACCTTAAAACACTGAGTTCTGAACAAACCAGGGAAGCCAAATGTTCCCCATGATTCCTAGGGAAAGGATAAAATGGTCCTGGACCCATGGAGGCAAGCTTAGGCTGAGGGAGTCTGGATAGGAAGGAATGTGAACGTGAATGGTGATGGGAGACAGGAAAAAAGATGCAGATGGAGGGAAGTCAGCTGGAGGGTTAGGAAAGAGCGGAGCAGACCTTGCCTTCCTTTCTTTACGTCTGGATTCCCAGTTCATCTTAGAGAAGTACAATGCAGACAACTTCAAGCAGCACAGGGCAGATGCAATCCCCACCTCCACTAACATCATCAGTCCACTAGAAAAGCTTAGGGTCTTTGGTGTAGACACAAATGGATCCAGGTACTAAACATCACTATCTGTACTAAGAACACACTTAGTCTCTACCCCATCCTTAACTTTCTTCTCCCTAGCAAAACTTTTATTTGTTTGGGTTTTTTTTTTTTGACACAGATTTTTAAAAATCACGTTTATCATCTGTCTCTTATTAATTTGTTTTAGTAATTTATTTGTAGATGCATACATACCGTGTGTAAAGGATAGAGCACAACTTGTGTGAGGCATTTCTCTTCTTCTACCCTGGTCCTTCAAACTGGGGTCATCTAGTTTAGTAGCAATGGCTTTTTTTTTTTTGAGACAGAGCCTCTCTGAGTAGCCAAGGCTGACCTTGAACTCATCATCCTCCTAAGATTACAGGCGTATGCTCCTATGTTAATGTCACCCAGCAATGGTAGCAAATTTGGCTAGTGGCTGCTTACATGGTCAGTCTTTATTGCTTGAGAATCCTTCAGGAAGAGTGATCAAACAATCCTGCCACAGGCATGCATCAACATGTAAATGTAGCATGTGGGTGCTGGGGACCCACTGAGCCAAGTGCCCACTCATTGGATGGAAATGTACAATCAGTAATGACTGCTCTAGTGCCCATGATTTTAGCTCATGTTGAAACGTTATCCCTTGCTGCAAGCCGCAAAAATATACAAAGTAGGATTTCAGCTGATTATGACAAAGCTAATACCTGAAAGAAGCCAAGGGCCTTCTAGAGGTCAAGCTGAGGCTCAAGGAACCTTGGTAATATTTGGCTTTTGATTATCAACTGTCTTCTGCTATGAGTTTCTTTTGTGCTATTGTAGCTTTTTCATCATTTATTGGGCATCATTTCCCCTCTACTCAAGGAATAATATATATATATATATATATATATATATATATATATATATATATATATATAATCAGCTGAGCTGACAGCTATGCACAGCCAGAACCCCAGTTCAAGCCTCCCTATAATTATCATCATTGGCAACATCCAGCCAGGTCCATCCCTAGATGGAGGAAAGCACCTTATCTCTCTAAGAACAGACTTAAGCGTCCAGACTACCCGTTTGAGAAGGCCTGGCGGATGTGCCAATTAAGCTTAACTTCTTCCTTTTCCAAATCTTACCTCTAGTTCCAGATCTCCTTTTTACTATCACCCGAGGCATCTAGCTGTACACAGGTTGCCTAGTGAAAGAGCACACCTTCCCCCACCCTGCAGAAAAAACGTCAGATAGCTCGGACAGATAGGAACCACAGGAAAAAAGAAGGCAGTTTTATTTTCTCTCATTGACCTAGCAACTTATAGATTCTTAACATTTTCTACTAATCACATTTAAGATTGAAGTTGAACATATCAGATCCCTCTTCTTAGATATTACCTGAATTTAGCCTTTAGTTAATTCATTAGTCACTTCCCTTTCGGGTTGCAAATGATAATTAACAATTACTGTCCCTCTATGTGATTCTTATCACCGCTCTGTTTGACCCTGGAAGCCTGGTGGTCACTGCCTGAGGAAAATTATTACCTACCTTTATGACCCCATAGAATTCAAGCCTGGTGACCTTGCTTGACCAGGGGATTGCTATTGCTTGGGTTTATAACTGTACTCCGGAGAGACTTGGGAGAACTTAGAGATGGAGAACGGAGAGGGATATGGAGGATTTTGACCAGAGAGAACGTGTGAACAAGATGGAAGATGAGGAAGAGTCAGATGGGGAAGTACTAGCTGGGTAAGAACAAGATGAAAAGGACCTAGATGAGGCAGAATTAAAATGAGAGAATTAAGATAGAACTTAAGAGGGAGCAGTAGATAAACATAGAAAGAAAGAAAGGAGCTAGGCACGAGAACAGAACTGAAGCTGTGTAAATAGGATGTTATGCCAGAGGAATTAAAGCAAGTGGACTATAGAGCTCGGTGTGCTGAGATTCTATTTCTCGAAAATAGTCCTTGCCATTCTTAGTTCTCTCTCCTGAGCCCCTGGGATGTATAATACTAAAGCTGGTCCCTCTAATATTGTACAAGAATCTCCAAATTCAGATGTTGATGGAATTTGGAATTAGGGGAGAGATTAGATAAGGTCATTATGAAGGAGTCCCCATGATGGGCCTGGGAGTTTTATGAGAAGAAGGAGAGAGACTGGAGTGAGTAGAGGCTGGCCTGCTCCATCTCACCATGTGACCCCCTGGCCCCTTGTGATATAGTAAGGGAGCCCTGACCAGATGACAGGCAGATAGCAGCGCCGCCTCTCAGGCTTCCCAGTCTCCTGAATCATCAGCCAAATTGCATCTACTCGTTGTCAATAATAGTTCCAAAAATTTTCTTCTAGTAACAGAAAATGCACCAAGGTTTTCAAAATCTAGTACACAATGAACCCAGGGTGTTTCCGGCAGGCCTCGCAATATTTCGTCGCTTGACCTCACTGCAGCCTTGGTTCTTTTTTTTTTTTTTTTGGTTTTTTCGAGACAGGGTTTCTCTGTGTAGCTTTGCGCCTTTTCCTGGAACTCACTTGATAGCCCAGGCTGGCCTCGAACTCACAGAGATCCGCCTGGCTCTGCCTCCCAAGTGCTGGGATTAAAGGCGTGCGCCACCACCGCCTGGCACAGCCTTGGCTCTTAATACACAACATACATGCCTAGGACTGAGCATGACTGAAGCGCCTCTGCTCAGATTGGAGACTGTGGCGTGCCATAAACAGCCATGTTTTTACAGAGTATGCAAAGTTTTCTGCTCTTACAGAAGCATGATGTTTTAGCTACAGACAACAAAGACTAATAATTTCACGTGCTTATTCCTCCTGAGCATCTAAGTATTGAGCTAGTGTGTCTTTGGATTGCATTGTGTTAGAAACCTTGATTTTAAAAAGTACTGATTAATTTCTGACTTTAATTTCATTACAAACATCATTGGATTAATTTGGGCCAGGTAAGACAGAATTCCCAGCAATTCCTGGTGGGATCTATATATACATCTGCACTTGTGCACTTCATATTTATGCAAAGAACCATTCTCAGTGTTGACAATTATAAAATCAAAGTATCTATCAACTCTGAAAAATGTTGAAGAGGTTCTATATCCTACAGTATCAAACATTCAGCCAAGATTTTTGTGTAAAAATAAATTAGCATATCCATCTCATGTATATGTAAATTTGATTTCCTTGTTAACTAATAGTGATTATCACCAAATGTTTATGATTTGTGTACATATTCAATATACCTACATATTCAGGGTCATATAAAAATCTCTTGGGTGATAATGTACACCACTCTGCCCAGCATTTTTTTAGATTGATGTTTATTGTTTTAAATTATGTATAGATGTGTGTGTGTGTGTCTGCATGTGGGTATGTGCACATGAATGAAGGTGTCAGCAGAGGCCATACATGCCAAATCCCCCAGAGATGGACTTAACAGACAGTTGTGAGTCACTTGATGTGGATGCCGGGAACGGAACCCAGGTCCTCTGGAAGAGCAGCAAGTGCTCTTAACCACTGGGCCGTCTCTTTAGTACTACACCCAGCATTTTTACATGGGTTCTGGGGACTGAATTCAGGTCTTCGTGCTTATGAGGCAAGTACTTTATCACACTATCTCCCTGGCCCCAAGGAGATTTTTCTCAGCACTGAAACTGTGGATCCAAAACAAAGAAGAATCTGTGATCTGTGAATTGTGTAGATGTTTTTCCCAGGGAGAGGCAGGAGCCCAGCCTCCAGCCATATCTGTACAAGATCTAGCATGTCAATCAGGATATCAGCAGAGTAGGAGTTCACAATTACTGCGGGTTGCCTTGTAAGTGATATCCTAGAGAGATGCCAGCATCGCTCTTGTTTCTAAGGCAGGAAATATTTGCTCCAAGGAATTGTCATCACCACACCAAGTCCCAGGGGAGGAAGTAGCAAGTCTAAGTTGGTGAATTCAGATCTTTAATTTAGGGTCCTCATCAGTTTTTGTCATTCAGAATTGCATGGCTGTCACAAAATACACAAGGCAATTCACTTCAAAAACAGGAGGGAAAGTTACTTTGACTCACAGTTTGGCAGTTTCAGACCACGCCCTGTTGCCTTTGGCCTTGTGAGAGTGAGAACTGCTGTGGGATGGTCTTTCTGTATGCCGTGAATATACGATGCTACCATTGGTTAATAAAGAAGCTGTTCTGGCCTATGGCAAGACAGGTTGTAGCCAAGTGGGAAATTCAAGAGAGGTACAGAGAGAAGCAGGTGGAGTTGGGATAGACGCCAGCAGCCACCCAAGGAGCATGATGCAGGAGGATCGGTAAGCCACGGACCACGTGGCAATAGATTAATAGAAATGGGTTCATTAAAATGTAAGAGCTAGTTAGTAATAAGCCTGACCCATAGACCAAACAGTTTGTAATTAATAGTAAGCCTCTGACTGGTTATTTGGGAATAGGCAAGCAGGAGAGATTCGTCTGTTTACAGAGGTTGAATGGTGGCTGGTGTGGCTGGTGGAGGAAGCAGCTGACTTAGGGGCATCTGGGAAGCAAAGAGAGGTGGGAGGGGTTCGGTTCCCACCTCTGTCTTTGAGGATGTACTCCAGATGACGTAATACTTCATTCTAGGCCCTGCCTCCTAGTGCTCCCCTGCCTCCATGAGCTATGGACCACACCTTTTACACCTATACCTTTGGGGACTCTTATCTAAACCAAAGAAGAATTTCCCATTCAGACTCCTCAGATCCAATTCAGCCCCGTTGTCTCCAGAGACACATTTGAGCAGAAGGAAATCATTTGCATAATAATTGACAGCACTGGGATTATAGGCATATGCTCCATCCTCCGGTGTGCTGGTCGCTTTCTCCAGGGGGGATGGATGCAAGAAAGCTGAGTCTCCGGCAACATCTGCACCAGATCGTGTGTCAGCCACACACTTGATGCAAACCTATTAGGAAAAGGAAAGCTCCACTGGAAATTGCCTCCATCATATTGGCCTGTGGGCAAGGCTGCAGAATATTTTCTCAATCAATGTTTGAAGTGGGAGGTCCCAGCCCATTGTGGGTGGTGCCACCCTTGGGCAGGTGGTCCTAGGAGCTATAAAAAAGCAGGTGGAGCAAGCCATAGAGAGCAAGACAGTAAGCAGCCAGCATCTTCCATAGCATCTGCTTCAGTTCCTGCCTCCAGGTTCCTGCTTGAGCTCCTGCCCTGACTTCCACTATGATGGACTATGAACTGTAAAGATGAAAGAAACCCTTCCTTCCCATGATGAGTTTGGTCATGGTGTTTATCACAGCCATAAGATGCAAACAAGGACACTCAGCTTTTTATTTTGGTAAGCTGGGGCTCTGAACTCAGGACCTCATACTTACAAAACAAGTGCTTTATTGGCTGAGCTATCTCAGCCCAAGAAAGACTTTTCTGAGTGCTAACTAATGGCATCTCTTTTCTCCAGTTGTACCATGGAGCTTACTCCCCCAACTTGACAGTCTCCATCTAAATTCTGCTCATGACAAGCATGCATGAGTCACAAGCCCCCCCCCCCCCTCTCTCTCTCCTCTCTCTCTCTCTCTCTCTTCTCTCTCTCTCTCTCTCTCTCTCTCTCTCTCTCTCTCTCTCTCTCTCTCTCTCTCTCTCTCTCTGTATGTGTGTGTGTTAGAGTTCCTTATCTGTTAGACCTATACATAGATACTCTCAGAGACTGACTTATTCTGAATCAGGGAGTAGACACATGCCATGACACTATTCTCTTCAGTCAAGCATTTCTGCTTTCTAATCCCTTCGCACACTTCCTGTGAGGGGTGAGGGCGTACCACATATATCCTGTTATGGACATAGCAATGTCCCTGTACCACATGTTTACTGAAGTCCCTCACTGTCAAATCACTTCCTCCTCTCCAGGCATGCTATTCTCATCTGCATTTCACATCATCTGCTCCAATGCAAGCATCTGTGGGATGACTCTGGACCTCACTAAGAGGGCTGGTGAGAAGAGGGAGGAAAGAATAACGGCTAATCATTAAGTTGGGGTGTGGGTGTTGTGTTGGGAAAACCCAGCTGGCTGAGGACCGGATGCTACCTCTGATTCACAAGCACGGCCAGTGACCCGTGCAGTCTCGCCAAGAAGGCGAGCCTCGGATGGCTTCTTTGTTTATTTGGAGAGTTGAAGTAGGGAGGCAGGGGTGACTTCTTTGCCAAACCCAGATTTAATTCAACATGCTTAATTCTAATTTAAGGACTGAGCTTGAACCTTCGTGGGAGTCATTGTTCCAGAATGGGGCTCCAGGGAGAGGGAGAGGATTCCTTATGACCAGTGCTCTTATGACATCGGGTACAAAGAGATGTGGAGGAGGTAAGGCATCTGCACAGGGCAAAGTTGGAGGTCCTGTGAATTGTGCAAGGGAGAAAGAACGGGGCTGTAAAAGGCCAGCAGAGGAGACGAGATGCACAAGATTGCAAATATTGGAACCCAGACCTCAGTTTAAATAAGTGTTAATCATTATTGAGCAAGAAAGTCAGGCCATAAAAGCCAGTTTCTATTTCACAAGTATTAAGTGTGGTTGGGACTGTGATGTTTTAAGTCAATGACCCTTTGGCATTTAGTGTTGAGATGGTGCAGTGTGAAGGATTTCTATTCTTGGGTGTACACAAAGAAGTTGCTACAGAGGCTAGATCAGCCTCTTTGTGGAAATTGTACTAACATAGAAGGTGCCTGTCCTGATTCTTGGGTGTACACAAAGAAGTTGCTACAGAAGCTAGATCAGCCTCTTTGTGGAAATGGTACTAACATGGAAGGTACCTGTCCTGATTTCTACCCTATTGTGTTAAATACCCTGACAAAATCAACTTCAGGAAGAAAGGGTTTATTTTAGCCCACAGTTCGAGGCCCAAGTTTATAACCAATGTCTTCCTTTGCTGCCCACCTTATTCACTGAGCCAGGGTCTATGAACGGAACCCAGAGCTCACCAGTCAGCTCATCTAGCTATCCAACTTGCCCATAAAGAGGAACCATGTTTCCATCTCCTGGGTGTGGGATCCATCATGCCAGTCATGGAAATCAAGGTGGCAGGAGCTTGATCAGGAAGTGGGGAGTGATGACTGCTGCTCAGCTCCCTTTCTCCATTGACACAGTCCGTGATCCCAGCCAGGGAATGGTGCCGCCCACAGTGGGCGGATCTTCCCACTTCATTTTAATATAATCAAGATGACCACCCACAATTGGTATAATCATGATGCCCAGAGACCCAGCTCTCAGGTGGTTCTTTCAAGTTGACAGTAACACTAACCATTACAATACCTGAGTTCCAAATGGCTCAAGTGAACATTGGAATTGGGGATTTTGGTGAACTAAAATGGCATATTTTCCTTGCTCTAGCTCAGCATCAGATGTGTTCACCGAGTTATGACTCAGCAGAAAGGCCCTTGCAGGAGGCAGAGCACACTCTTGTATGAAGCCCACAGACTTCTTTCTTTTTACATTACTCAGTTACAGGCATTTGGTTAGAGCAAGACAAAGCCAGGCATAAAGCTCTGTCCACCCTTATTCAATTGTGCCTCTCTCCTGAGTCATGAGGTGGTATCAAGACACTGGCCTATCCCAGCCACGAAGGTGGAAAGCTGAGGAGGGTTCTACTAGGGTGCTAAGTGTCATGCGCTAGGCAGTGAAGCCAGTGTGGTTGGGACAGCTACTATGAAGGACAGAAGTAGATGGGAAAACCAGCAGGCCTCAAGAGGGAGGATCTTTATTCATATGGAATAAACGGGTGCCTTTAGGCCTCCATGGGAATTTACACATTTGAAAGTTTTAGTGCTGAGGAGATGGCTCAGTGGACAAAGCCTTTGCTATAAAAGAATGGGGACCAGAGTTCGGATGCACAGCACCCATGTAAATGCCGGGCGGCTGTGGCAGTCCACCTGTGATCCCAGCACAGACGTGCGATTCTCGTGGCAAGTTGACTGGGGCCGTCAAGCCAATCAGTGAGATCTGGGTTCAATTGGTAGGCCCTGCCTCAATGAATAGAAGGGAAAGCAATGGAGGAAGACACTGGACATCAAATTTGGGCCTCCTCTTGCACACATGCATATACATATGTGCCCATGCACCCTGCATCCACATGTGTCCCCACACATATATATATATATACCCACATATACTATATACACATATGCAAAAAACAAAACAAAACAAAACAAAAAACCCTAAAACTCAAAAGAAGAGAAAGCTTTGAGGGAAATATAAAACAGTTGAGAGCCAAGCCCCCTTTCCTTTGAGCTTGAGTGGGGTGAGTCTGGTGTTTCTGTTTGCAGTAAATTCCTGCAAATTCTCTGACAAAGCAAAATGGCATGGGAACTTCTCAGGAAGAGAGTACCCGGGCTCTTCTCCACACGGACTGGTGAGGAAGCAGAAGACACCCGCCATGTTTGCCCACCCAGAAGAGTCCTGATTCTCCACCAAAGAAAACACCTTGAATTTCAAGTACCTCAGTGCGAAGTAGTGTGTTCTTCATTCTCCATTCTAGAGACTTCAGCTTTGCCGAAGCTCCAGACTCCAGGTCATGCGTTTCCCTAGGTTTCTCTCAATGAGCTGAAAAGTCGCTTGTAAATGATTGGCAGCCGTTCCAGTCAGAGCCGTAGGTGTTAAACTACCGGTGGAGAGACTGAGAGAACCAATTGCTGTCTGAGAATTCAGAAGGGAATAATCGCCACCTCGAGCACGCCAGAGAAACACTCCATGACGGTCCCCATCCTTTCAAACACACTGGGGGAAGTTTAAAAACGTGTGAGGACGTGGAATAGCTTTCTCTTATAAAGCTTTGTGGGCATCGTGAATTAAAAAATATGTTTAAAAGAAAGCTGTATTTTCTTATTTGAAAACTAATACTTGTTTGTTGCAGAAAATAGTGCAGACTCAGAGCCAAAAACCAAAGGGGAATGAAATCAGCAGATTTCAGCTCCCATTGAAATGTGTACTTCTCCAAGTAACTGATACCTGGGCATTACGGAAGTGTGGGGTGTGTGTGTATGTGTGTGTACAGGTGTGTAAGGATGTGTGTGTACACATATGTGTGTGTCTGAATGTGTGTTTGTGTGTACATAGATGTGTGTGCATCTGAATGTGTGAGTATGTGTATGTGTGTACACAGATGTGTGTACACAGATGTATGTGTATGTACACAGATGTATGTGTGTCTGAATGTGTGTGTTTGTGTGTACACAGATGTGTATGTGTTTCTGAATGTGTGTGTGTGTGTGTGTGTGTGTGTGTGTGTATGTGTATTTGAGTGAGTGAGTATGAGTACGTGTCCCTTTGCAGGTAGGCATGTGGCTCATGGGGTTTCTGCAATAGTTTATTGTCAATATAATGTAACTTCGCAGAGCCTAGGAGAAGGGACTTGGAGCATGTCTCTGGGGGATTACCTTTTTATGTTAATTGATGTGGGAAGACCCACTCATTATGTGAAGTACCGTTCCCTGGGCTTGGACTGGATGAGAAGGAGACAGATGAGCACTCCCATGCATTAATTCATGGCTCTCTGCCCTTGACTGTGGATGCCATGTGACTAAGTGCTTCAGGTTCCAGCTGCCTTCACTGTCCAGAGATGACAGACTGTGATCTGGGAGTGGGGACCAAATAAAGCCTTTCTCCCTGAAGTTGCTTTTGCCAGGGAATTTTTATCACAGCAACAGGAAAACAAAACAAAACTAAGGCAGCTCCTTCCATTTTCTGTTGTTTATTGTTTTGACACAGACACAAGATCTCATGTATCCAGGCTGGCCTCAAAAGCTGAAGGTGACCTTGCTCTCCCAACAGTCCCGCCTCTGTCTCTCCGGTGCTGGAATCAGTGGCACGCTCCTCCCCACCTGACTCCATTCACTCTCTCCACCACCTTGTCACCCGCTCCCTTTCCCTTTCTCATGGCTGGGATCTTCCCCCAAAACCATTTCCTGTGAATTCCCGTGGGAATAGATCTTTTATTCTTCCTTTCCTAAAGGATCCTACCCCCTCCTGCCCTGTTGCAAGCTTAATCTTGATTTCCAAATGTCATAAAACCGTTTTTATTTGGACGAATATCAGACATAGTCAAGCCATCTTGGTCCTCTACAACAACCTGGTATGGATGGTGGCCGGTTTGTGTCAACCCTACAGAAAGTCTGATCCACTGAACTCCTGACCACAGGGTACTGCTCGCTCTAGGACTGCTGGGAGATAGATTTATACCTCAGAAGAGACACAAGGCTCTAGGCAAACAACACAAGGCGGCCCGTCTGCTCCTGTATCCTGCCCTTTCTCCTCCTTTCCTGGGAACAAAGTTGGCTTCTCCCTTCTGAGATGGAGTGGAGTCAAGCCTGTTTTTTGCTTCTGCTGTGTGACGGGGACTTTCTCAAGGAGACAGGAAGGAAGCAACTTGCCCTTTGAGAATCCCAGGGGCTATTACTTGGCCCACAGCGTTTTATGGGGGTGTCCATTGGAAATTGACTTGGGCAGAGGTGTGAAGGGAGGTGGACCACACTAGCAATTCTGCTTCTTATGGAGCATTGAATATCTCCCACTCAGAACCCAGTGCTTGCTGTCCGACAGATGAGCAGTGCTGTTCAAGGGCATCTCTCTGAGCCCCGGGGCCTGTCCCTGTCACACGACAACTCCAAAGGCTGCATCATGTGTCTTCCTCCTACCACACACAAAGAGGCATCAATCCCACACGGATTCTCTCTTTCTTATCATGACATTAGTCCCCCAGTCTAGCCATCCCAAAGCTCAGGTCAGAATTACCTCCACAACCTCTGAAGCCATTAACAGTGTCCTCCTCCCCAGAGGAAGTCTGAATTCCCATGACATCTCTCCCCATTGTCCTCATTCCCAGCCTCTGGCAGTCCCTACCTGCTTCCAGTCTTTACAGCCTGGACATTTCTGGAATGCCGACTGTGGGCTTTTGTGTCTGGTGTCTTTCCTTTGTAATGTTTTCAAGCTTGTCTGTATTATGCATAGTCCTTTTCATGGCCTGATAATAGGTCATTGTGCAGCATATTTTGTTTATCCCGTGGTTTTCTTCTTAAGAACAAACAAGGTCTTCCCAGAGCCCCTGGTGGATTACCGACTCACTCACTAGAAATGGTCCCTCATCCAAGCCTGGAGGAGGGAGGAAGCTACACGTTGCTTCTTTGTTTTACTGTTTGGGGGACATTCCTGATCTCCAGAGTTCTCTGAATAAAACTTGGACTCTGTCAGCAGGAATGGGTTCAGGGAGCCATTAGGGATGGGTCGTAAGGTGGGCTACAGCCCCACTTCCTGTTTCTGATAGCTTTCCTTCTGTATCTATGGTGACTCTGATGAAAAGTGAAATTTAACAAGACTTTCCAATATGAAAGGTGCTGTGTACCAAAGAACTCACAAAACCGGCTCCTCACAGTCTCAATTTATAAAAGGAAGCCTTTAAAAAAAAAAGGAGCCACAGTTCCTAAGCACAGAAATAAACCACGAGAGAGGAGAAAAAAAAAGTCCTTTGAAGATATGGAAGCAGACAGCTGCGCTTTGTGGCTGTGGGTCAAGTCTATCTAACCCACAGTAGTCCTCCTTGGGAGTGGTGGGAATGATTCCACGTACTCTGTGAGGCCCCTCTGCTAATCCAGCGGTGTTGTCTGCATCTGAGAGATTCATAGGAAGCTCTGGGAGCTGGGAGCCGCCACTGAGGGTCAGGCTGGGACTAAGTCAAGTTCGGAATGAGAAGCTCCACCCTGTACTCAGGTTGTGTTTTGACTCTTGCCTCTTAAAAGCAGGATCTCGTGTAGCCTAGGCTGACCCCAGGTTCACTGTGTAGCTGGGGCTGGCCTTGAACTCCTCTTACGGAACGCTGAGATTACAGGTTCTGACTCTGACCCTGTGTTTCATCTTCTCTGTTTCATGATGTTTGACATCTTTGGGCCTTGCTGACTTGGGACCAGCTGTCCTCCCTAGGTCGCTGGTTCCAACATGTAGCTAACTTTTCTCTCCAAAGCATGCCTCTTCCACTCACAAGGCATTCCGAAGCCCCCACCCCAACCGTATCCATTGTCCATTTCTCCCTCTCCAGGAAATGTCCTTGGTTCTAATGAGCCCAGGCCAGGCACCGTTCACCTGGGGACACAGCTTACATCAGGAGAAAGAATTTAAACCAGCCCATTTTAGGTTGAACTTGCCTCAGCTTCTTTCCCTTGAAAACACAGTTTTCCACTTCCTCCTTCTGCCCCTGCTGATGCCCTGCTGATGGTGCTGCCCCCTTGTGGCCCTGCAGGGCCTGGCATGCCTCCACTCAGGAACTGTGGGTAACCACCTGTTCCCTCGAAGGGTCACCTGATCCTCTACCCTTCCCACACCCGAGCAGGAACACATCCTATGACTTTTTGTTCTTTTAGGATTTACTTATTTTTATTTTATGCGGATGTGCTGATGTCTGTGTGTATGTGTGTTCACACTGTGTGTGCCTGGTACCCAAGGGAGCCAGAAGAGGGCATTGGATCCCCTGGAACTGGAGTTACGAATGGTTATGAGTTGCCCTGTAGGTGCTTGGAACTGAATCTGGGTCCTCTGCAAGAGCAGCCAGTGCTCACAGCCACCGAGCTTTCTCTCTGATCCCACATCCAATGTCTTAAAGCAATTGTGTAAGTACTCCTCAGGGACCTGGTGGAGGCCGCCCAGAACAGACCATTGACGTGAGTCTTTCTGAGACCTCAGCACCTTGTCACCCACTGAGGTTACAGGAGGACTAAGCACAGACGATGTCATCACCCGGGCACACGTACCTGGCTCAGGTACTGCCTGATGGAGGGTGGCTAAGGATGAAGCTACTGTCACTGCTCAGAGGATCCAGTGGGGGTTTTGTTTTTTGTTTTCATGGCGTTCTTTCCGTTTTAAGTATTCTGACCAAGAGCTGGTCCCCGTAACTATAGAACAAAGTTTGGTTTCATGACATTCTTGTCCCTTTTAGCCAATGTCAATGGCTGTTCCTGCTCGATACAAAATGGGAGAACTGAGGTTCTGGACTCCACGGCCTGGAACTTGTCTCCCTGGTGACCCTCACTGGCTGTGCACACTGGTCTGGTATCTGTGGTGTTTAGTCAGTTTCTGACCCCTTGCGAGCTGCCCCCGCCCTGCCAGATTCATTTCTGAAGCAGATTTGGGGTTCTTATCCAACCATTGTTGACAAAAAGATTTGGATGCTTTGAGCTGAGTGGCTGAGAGCAGCAGGTGTGTGTGGCCGGCGGTCGGCATGAGGAGGGAAGCTGCTTCTGCCTGGAGCTCCCGTCAGCCGTTTTCCTTTATTTCATTTCCTTCTGATTCCTTGTTACCACACGGAGCATGAAAGCACCCTGACCCGAGGGGAGCTGCTCAGACAGGCGCAGCAGGATCCCTTTTACCTTCAGCCCGTGGTTCTGTTTTTCCTGATGAATTCACTTTTTAGTTCTTTGCACATAGATTAACATTTTTGTTTTGTCTGACTGTAGGGTTTTGGCTCTTTTTCTCTCTATCTAGTTTTCTTTTCTGGTAAGATAACCTGCTATTAAGATTGGTGTTCATCCAGCCCTGGCAGGAATGTAGACACCAAGAAACATGGCCTATTTGGAACAACAACAGAAAAAAGTAAGGTAAAGGGGTTCATAAATTTTCTTAGGTAAACCAAGTCACTGCTACATAAAATTCGGATTCCAGATCATAAGGGTAGATGAAGTAGGGGTTGGAGAGATGTCTGAGAAGGTAAGAACATTTGTTGCTCTTGCAGAGGATCCGAGTTCAATTCCCAGCACTCACATAGCAGCTCATAATCCAGTTCCAGGGGATCCAACGCCATCTTCGGGCCCCTATGGGCACTGCATGAGCATGGTGCACAGATGTACATGCAGCCAAACACATAAAATAAAAACAAATACATTTTAAAAAATATTACATATCTATCGACCATGATAAATGTTTACAAATGTATAATATAGACGTAAAACAATGGAGTCAGTTGTAAACTGTTAAAACGCCAAAACATTTGCCAAGTATGAATTCAAGTATTCTTGGTTTCTTAGCATCTATGAAAAGAGAATGTAACTGAGTCTACTAAACTTGTTTTGCAAATTGTTGATATATTACAAACACATGCGACATATTACTAGCACATGGCGACCCTCTGTGAGTTAAAAAACAACTATTTTAAGTGGATGACAAATATCTGAAAATGAAGAGTCACAGCACATTTTAAACTAAGGCCAATCCCTTAGAGGGAATGACTTCAGGGAAGAAGGACTTAACATGATGAAAGATCGTATCTGTCCGTTAATTTGAAATACCTCGGAGTCTGGAATTTGCGTATGGGAAACTGATCTGACATTTGAGTTACAAAATATCTTCAGCGTCTATCTTCGCTAGTCATCTGTTTTTGAAGCATGTCTTTGTGCTTTGATGCAGAGGCCCGTCAATTAAAAGGCTATTTCAAAAATTATTTGTTCATAGGTGTGCGGATTAATATCAGGGTCTTCAATTCGATTCCATTGGTCCACATGTCGGTTTTTATGCCAGTACCAAGCTGTTTTTATTACTGTAGCTCTATAGTACAGCTTGAAGTCAGGGATCGTGATGCCTCCAGAGGTTGTTTTATTGTACAGGATTCTTTTGGCTATCCTGGGTTTTTTGTTTTTCCATATGAAGTTGAGTATTATTCTTTCCAGGTCTGTGAAGAATTGTGTTGGTATTTTGATGGGGATTGCATTGAATCTGTAGATTGCTTTTGGTAAGATTGCCATTTTTACTATGTTAGTTCTGCCTATCCATGAGCATGGGAGATCTTTCCATTTTCTGACATCTTCTTCAATTTCTTTTTTCAGGGACTTAAAGTTCTTGTCATATAGGTCCTTCACTTGCTTGGTTAGTATTACCCCAAGGTATTTTATGTCATTTGTGGCTATAGTAAAGGGTGATGTATCTCTGATTTCCTTCTCCGCTTTTTTGTCCATTGTATATAGGAGGGCTACTGATTTTTTGGAGTTGATCTTGTATCCTGCTATGTTGCTGAAGGTGTTTATAAGCTGTATCAGTTCCTTGGTGGAATCTTTGGGGTTGCTCAAGTATACTATCATGTCATCTGCAAATAGGGAAAGCTTGACTTCTTCCTTTCCAATTTGTATCCCCTTAATCTCCTTATGTTGTCTTATTGCTCTGGCTAGAACTTCAAGTACTATATTGAATAAGTATGGGGAGAGCGGACAGCCTTGCCTCGTTCCTGATTTTAGTGGAATTGCTTTGAGTTTCTCTCCATTTAATTTGATGTTGGCTGTTGGCTTGCTGTAAATTGCCTTTATTATGTTTAGGTATGTTCCCTGTATTCCTGATCGCTCCAAGACCTTTATCATGAAGGGGTGTTGGATTTTGTCAAATGCCTTTTCAGCATCTAGTGAGATGATCATGTGGTTTTTTTCTTTGAGTTTGTTTATATGGTGTATCACATTGACAGACTTTCGTATGTTGAACCATCCTTGCATCCCTGGAATGAATCCTACTTGATCATGGTGGATAATTGTTTTGATGTGGTCTTGGAGTCTGTTTGCCAGTATTTTATTGAGTATTTTTGCATCAATGTTCATGAGGGAGATCGGTCTGTAGTTCTCTTTCTTTGTTGTATCCTTGTTTGGTTTGGGAATCAGGGTAATTGTAGCCTCATAGAAGGAGTTTGGTAATGTTCCTTCTGTTTCTATTGTATGGAACAATTTAGAGAGTATTGGTATTAACTCTTCTTTGAAGATCTGGTAGAATTCTGCACTGAAACCATCTGGTCCTGGGCTTTTTTTGGTTGGGAGACTTTTAATGACTGTTTCTATTTCGTTAGGGGTTATTGGACTATTTAAATAGTTTATCTGGTCTTGATTTAATTTAGGTATGTGGTACCTATCCAGAAAATTATCCATTTCTTTTAGGTTTTCCAGTTTTGTGGAATAGAGGTTTTTGAAGTATGACCTGATGATTCTCTGGATTTCCTCAATGTCTGTTGTTACAAGCTTTCCCTATTTGCAGATGACATGATAGTATACTTGAGCAACCCTAAAGATTCCACCAAGGAACTGATACAACTTATAAACACCTTCAGCAACATAGCAGGATACAAGATCAACTCAAAAAAATCAGTAGCCCTCCTATATACAATGGACAAAAAAACGGAGAAGGAAATCAGAGATACATCACCCTTTACTATAGCCACAAATGACATAAAATACCTTGGGGTAACACTAACCAAGCAAGTGAAGGACCTATATGACAAGAACTTTAAGTCCCTGAAAAAAGAAATTGAAGAAGATGTCAGAAAATGGAAAGATCTCCCATGCTCATGGATAGGCAGAACTAACATAGTAAAAATGGCAATCGTACCAAAAGCAATCTACAGATTCAATGCAATCCCCATCAAAATACCAACACAATTCTTCACAGACCTGGAAAGAATAATACTCAACTTCATATGGAAAAACAAAAAACCCAGGGTAGCCAAAAGAATCCTGTACAATAAAACAACCTCTGGAAGCATCACGATCCCTGACTTCAAGCTATACTATAGAGCTACAGTAATAAAAACAGCTTGGTACTGGCATAAAAACCGACATGTGGACCAATGGAATCGAATTGAAGACCCTGACATTAATCCGCACACCTATGAACAAATAATTTTTGACAAAGAAGCCAAAAGTGCACAATGGAAAAAAGAAAGCATCTTCAACAAATGGTGCTGGCAAAACTGGATATCAACATGTAGAAGGCTGCAAATAGATCCATATCTATCACCGTGCACAAAACTTAAGTCCAAGTGGATCAAGGACCTCAACATAAATCCAGCTACTCTGAACCTGCTAGAAGAGAAAGTAGGAAGTAGTCTTGAACACATTGGCATAGGAGACCACTTTCTAAATAGAACACCAGTAGCACAGACACTGAGAGAAACAATCAATCAATGGGACCTCTTGAAACTGAGAAGCTTTTGTAGGGCAAAGGATACGGTCAACAAAGCAAAGCGACAGCCTACAGAATGGGAAAAGATCTTCACCAATCCCACATCTGACAGAGGACTGATATCCAGAATATATAAGGAACTCAAGAAATTAGACATCAAAATGCCCAACAGTCCAATTAAGAAATGGGCTATAGAACTAAACAGAGAATTCTCAACAGAGGAAACTCAAATGGCTGAAAGACATTTAAGGAATTGCTCAACATCCCTAATCATCAGGGAAATGCAAATCAAAACAACTCTGAGATACCACCTTACGCCTGTCAGAATGGCTAAGATCAAAAACACTGAAGACACCTTATGCTGGAGAGGATGTGGAGCTAGGGGAACTCTCCTCCACTGCTGGTGGGAATGCAAGCTTGTACAACCACTTTGGAAATCAATATGGCGATTTCTTAGAAAATTGGGAATCCATCTCCCCCAAGATCCAGCTATACCACTCTTGGGCATATACCCAAGGAATGCTCAACCACACCACAAGAGCACTTGTTCAGCTATGTTCATATCAGCGTTGTTTGTAATAGCCAGAACATGGAAACAACCTAGATGCCCTTCAACTGAAGAATGGATAAACAAAATGTGGTACATATACACAATGGAATACTACTCAGCAGAGAAAAACAATGACATCATGAGGTTTGCAGACAAATGGATGGATCTAGAAAAAATCATCCTGAGTGAGGTATCCCAGACTCAGAAAGACAAACATGGTATGTACTCACTCATAACAGGATACTAGATGTGGAACAAGGATGACTGGACTGCTACTCACATCACCAGGCAGGCTACCTGGAAGACAGGACCCCAAGAAAGACACAGGGATCGCCCAACGACAGAGAAATGGAATGAGATCTACATGAACAGCCTGGACAGGAGTGGGGGTAGTGAAGGGCGAGGGTCGAGGGAAAGAGAGCTTGGGTGAGTGGGAGATCCCAGCTGGATCAAAAACAGAGAGGGAGAACAAGGAATAGGAGACCATGGTAAATGAAGACCACATGAGAATAGGAAGAAACAAAGTGCTAGAGAGGCCCACAGAAATCCACAAAGATACCCCCACAACAGACTGCTGGCAATGGTCGAGAGACAATCCGAACTGACCTACTCTGGTGATGGGATGGCCAAACACCCTAATTGTCGTGCTAGAAACCTCATCCAACTACTGATGGATCTGGAGGCAGAGATCCATGACTAGGCCCCAGGTGGATCTCTGGGAGTCCAATTAGCGAGAATGAGGAGGGTTTATATGAGAGAGAATTGTTGAGACCAAGGTCGGATAAAGCACAGAGACAAATAGCCAAACAAACGGAAACACATGAAATATGAACCAATGACTGAGGGGTCACCAACTGGATCAGGCCCTCTGAGTGGGTGAGACAGTTGATTGGCCTGATCTGTTTGGGAGGCATCCAGGCAGTGGGACCGGGTCCTGTGCTCATTGCATGAGTTGGCTGTTTGAAACCTGGGGCCTATGCAGGGTCCCTTGGCTCAGCATGGGAGGAGGGGACTGGACCTACCTGGACTGAGTCCACCAGGTTGATCTCAGTCTGTGGGGAAGGCTTTGCCCTGGAGGAGATTGGAATGGGGGGCGGGCTGGGGGGAAGGTGAGGGGGGCGGGGGGGGGGAGAACAAGGGAATCTGTGGCTGATATGTAGAACTGAATTGTATTGCAAAATAAAAATTAAAAAAAAAAAAAAAGGCTATTTCAAGTAGAATTAGTAGTTGCCGCCTACTCATCCTGTCAATCACGCGTGCCTGTCGGTGGGTGGGACTTGCTGCCAGCCTCAGTGGAGGCGGAGGGACTTGCCTGCTCCTCCGAATCACTGGGCTGCTTCTGTGTTACTATCCAGCCTGCCTTAGACTTTTCAATTTTATTTAATTTTTTTTCAGGGAAACCTTCAAAGATTGGGGGGTAAAATCTTAGATGTTGTATCTTTTAAATTTGTTTTTAATGAAAGCCCAGTACTTGTATCTGCAAGTGGTCCCATAGTTAATGTGGAGAAGTGCTATAAATAGTCATGAATATTAATTGGCCAATAAATGTTGGGAAATCCACAAAAAGGGCTGAACACAAAGTCTAGACAGAAGCAAGACTCTAAAGAGGCTGTAACTCTTGTTTCAACGAGACCTCCTATTGGGGGGCTGAGGGATGGGTTAGTGGGGTAAGCACTGCTTTGTAAGCATGAGGACAGGATTGTAGAACACAGCATCCAAGCACACAGATTCAAAAGTTTAAAATTATATTTCATCAAGTAGCTAACTAAAAAGATTTATTTTTATTTTTATTTTGTGTGTATGTGTGAGTATACTCCATATGAGTGTAGATACTCATGGAGGCGAGAAGAGGGGTCCCTGGAGCTGAAGTCACAGGCGTTTGTGAGCTGTATTTGTGGATGCTCGGGACCCAACCTAGGTCTTCTAAGGAAGAGCAGCAAATGAGCCATCACTCCTGCCTCTGCTTGCTGATTTTTGGTTGTATGTCTATACATGTGCCACGGCACGTATGTGGAGGTCAGAGGACAGCTTACAGAAATTGTTTCTCTCCTTCTACCTTAGGGATCCAAGTCAGGCCATTAGACTTGGTGGCCACTGAAAACATTTGTAATATCAAGATAATTTCTTATTTTTCTGTCGCTTACTGAAATTAAAACCTAAAGAAATTAAAGTTTGAACAGCTACCTCTTTTAAAGTTTTTTGAATGAAATTTGACATTTAACTGACTAAATGAGCTTGTCTTATAGCATATGATTCGTTGTGTTGACACAAGGGAAATTTGATGGTCTTAACATATAGAATTACCCACATTGGACTGATGACTTACTATGTAGTCTGTGCATTGTTAGAGAACACAGGCCACTCTCTTGTCTGTCACTATAGAACAATCTTGAGGCAGGCAAGTGTAGGGAAGACCAGCAACCTAGGACCTAGCTTGAGCAACACACATCCCCTTCCAGACAAAGCACTCAGCAACCTGGATCCCCTGTGTGGAGATGCATGCATACCCTGTGCCCAAAGCAGTTGGCTTCTCTCCCCAAATAACTCCTAGCATTTTAGCAACTTGCCTTTTGTGATCAAACATATCCTGAAAATAGGGATAGTGTGCTGATCGACTCTAAACTACTTGTGGGTGCACGTATAATCAGGCAAACTGTGTCCTCTGAGGGAACTTTTATTGGGAAAACAAGAGCAAAACCAAAAATCTTATATACGATCACTGTCTATGTATGATTGAGTGCACATGGTTAAAATCAGATGCATCATGGGAAAGGGTGGTGAATAAAGGTTTAGTAGTGAAGCCTGTCAATCAAAATAGGAAATCACCTACCCCTACCTTTAGCAACCAGCGTTGCTTCCTCCTGCCCTGAAAAGGAAGCCTGAGCAGTGACTGGATGCTCCTGAGCCGCTTGCTTGCTTAGGACCTGCGGAAGTTCCCTTCAGTGTATTCCAGTCTGGACCTTTGAACCCCGTGCTACTTTGCTATTTGTATGTGTTTCTTCAGTTCTTTGAACAAGATGCCAAGGACCTGGAAACACCCAGTCCAGACAGAAACCATCGGCAATCATCTTGATTTCCTCTTCTTCATTTCAAAATGAATCCAAAATTAAGATAGAAAGCAATGGCTGAAAAAAAGCATTAGGATCTGAGTTCTAATCCCTTGCACATCCAGGTGTGGTAGTGCCCATCTGTAATCCCAGTTCTTCTATGATGAGATGAGGGACTGAGACAGGAGACTCCCCAGCAGCTTGTGGACCAGTTAACCTGGTATATGCAGTGGCGAGCAACAAGGAGACCCTGTCTCAAATAAGGTGGTAGGTGAGAACATCACCAGTGTTGTCCCTTGACCTCCACACACATGATGTGGCATGGCTGTATCCACAGTTATACAAATGCACACACACACACACACACACACACACACAGCTAAGATTCCAGCCGGGTGGTGGTGGCTCATGCCTTTAATGCCAGCACTTGGGAGGCAGAGGCAGCTGGATCTCTGAGTTCGAGGCTAGCCTGGGCTACAGAGTGAGTTCTAGGACAGCCATGGCTGTTACATGGAGAAATCCTGTCTCACAAAACCAAAAACAACAACAAAACCCCTAGGATTCCAGTGTGTACATGTGGGTGTGGAGGCCATTTAGAGTCCCCCATTGGACTGCTCCTGAACGTATGGAGTTCAGCTGGATTGTAAACTGTGCTGATGAGGTAGGTATCTATGTTAGTGCTCTTCATTGGAAGAGAAGCAGCAGTTCCTGTGATCTCTACAGTCTGAGATTCTGTTGCATGTAAAGTGCCCTGAAGATGTTATGTGCACTAAGTGAAGACAATGGCAATTTAATTATTAAGTGCAACTCTAATTAATCCATATGATGACAATTCACAGAAATTAGACTCCAGGAAAGAATGAACTTGGAACTTTTGAGATGATCCCTAACATGTTTTGGACTTTTCCCTCCCATTTATAAAATGTGTGGTAATATGCTTTCTCTGGGACTGGGAACGCAGCAGAGGACTCGTAAATGTAATCTCCTGACAGCGAAGCCTGTTTTGTAGACAAATTGGTTGCCACCTTGTCGTTAAGGCCTGCCTCAGTCCTGCAGCATCGCAGCAGCAGTCTGCTCTGAAGAGCTAACTGTCACGTCTGCACTGGACTCCAGGAAAACAGAACTGAATGGCCACTCTTTTTTGTTGTTAGTGGTTTATTCCTTTAAGACAATCTTGCTACATAACCCCCAGGCTGGTCTTGAATGGTGAGTAATCCTCCCATTATCCCAAATGCTAGGGCTACATGTGTGATCCACACTTAAAGGGCCACTCTTTCTAAGTGCTTTCCATTGTTGAAGTTTTGTGAAAAAAAGGCCCCTTTCTTTACAGTGGGATGAGAATGACCAAGGGGCACACCCATCCCCCACTATGAGAGACTGCACAGAATGACTAATTAGCCATGACTCTGAAGAAAAAGACGAGGAGAGACTGTCAGGATTGGAGCGCCCTGGCTAAAGGAGAGACTTAGCTGAAGAAATCACAGAAAGAGAGTCCTCCTGTACCTTGTGTAAATGTCAGGGGTGGGTCTCTCCTAACCTTGGCTCCTGCTTGTGGATTGCTCACCAGTATTTCTTCCAGGCTCAGGGCCATCTCCTTCTTCCACTGACATGCATCAGTTGCCCTTAATAGGGGCCACGTGCCAATCCAATGGTAGACGGATAGCCAGATGGCGCAGCTCCACAAATCCCTCAAGCCCACAGAACGGACAAGGGCTCTAGGAGTTAGTACCCTACAAGGTCTACCAGAGGAGGGATTTACTCCACCAAGAGCCCCAACACCCGGAGAAAGAATACTCTCCGAGCACGAAAGCCACTCCAGGGTTCCATGGCAGTTGACTGTAGTCTGTGTGTTTCCTGAATTTGCTCTGGTTCCTCTATGAGTTGTGACATTGTCATGGGCACAGCAGACAGTTGAAGAATTTTTCTCTTCTTAGTTCTAAAAGCATAAGTAAATTTATTTCTCCATATATATGTATGTGTGTGCACATATATGTGTATACATACATACATACATATAGATAAAAACTATAGAGATATGTGTCTATCTACATTTGTAATAATACATTTATATTTGTAAAATGTTTTCTCTTCATGCTAATGATCATGCACACCCATATGTATGTATATATAATATATACTCACATATATATACATATATAAAGTGCTGATTTCTTTTCATGTGAGTAAGCATGCATACCCAGAGCCAGGCTTTCCGGTCAGGGCCTCTGGCAATGTTACTAGGTTTGGTCAGGTCTTCTGTGTAGAATAAAGATGGAGACATGGATTTAGAACTCCGAGTCCTGGAGTCAATGCATTTCTGTGCCCATGCGCACTGTTAGCATCTGGGTCGTCTGGGTTTGGGGTGTGCAAATTCTATTCAGTGCTTTCAGAAGAGCTTGGTGGCCAGCCCCTCACTGAGGCGCCCATGGACACTCGGGAGGGTTTCTCAATTTCACTCTCCATTGCCCACGTTACTGTGAAATGAACTGAACGATCTGCACATGGAGAAGGGTTGGGGAGCTTCAGTGGGAATACAAACTCCCACTTCTTTGGAAGCCGCCCTCACCTCTGGGTTTTGGCATTCAAGCGCTATGGATTGTTTGCTGAAAATGATGTATTATTGATTTGGGTTTTAGAAACAGTACTTCCACCTTTGGGTGGTTATAAAAACATGCATTTGGACTTTTCAGTGTGCATCCAACAGCTGGTTTTCAGCATGCTTCGCTGGCTCTATAGCTCCCATACGACCTCCTCCTGTCCCTGTCTGGGGAGGCTCCTTCCTGAACACACTTTATTAACAACAGCCTAGGCTGCCCTCAGCCAAAGACCTTGCCCCCAGGCAGAGGGCATCTGCTCTCCAGGCTCTTAGGCTCTCAAACACTTAGTCAAAGGCTCCAGTATTTAGACAAATAACTCTGCTCCTCTCCCAACTGCCCGCCAGTTCATTATTCCTGACAGCAGAGCCCTGTTGGAGAAGGGCACTTGAGGACTGCCTCAGGGCCATGGAGCTGTGACAATATCCAGGGATTTCTCAGAAGTCCTGAGAGCCAGGGAGAAAGGTTAGTAGCTCCCATGAGGTGCTCTGACCCTTGGTTCAGAGGATGAACTTGACTCCTGGGCTGTACTCACTGGTACAGTGTCCCATACGATGCTGGCCACTGGGACTCTTCCCTGTGCACTCCAGTCCTCATCAAAACTGGTTGACATGGAGGATGGAGAGATGCTGGCTCCGTGATTAAGCACAGCTGCTGCTATTGCAGAGGACCTGGGTGTGATGCCCAGCCCCCACACTGTGGCTCACAACCATCTGTAACTTCAATTCTAGCGGGACCAGGAGTGTTACTTCTCCTGGGAAACAGTGAGGAAGAAGCTCAAGTGGTTCCACTCAGTCATGAGGCGAACAGTCTTTCCTGGATACGCTGGTCAAAGGCCAGGGATGGAGAGCACAGTTCAATATAATGGTGAGCCCCGGGCACAGCAGGCCTGAGTTCTGATGTCACAGATGTGCAAGCCTCCAACCTCACTGTGACTGGACTCTCTGTGCTGGCTCAGGAAGCAAGGAGCTGCATGGACAGGTGGGACAGACGTGGTGTGAGGAGGAGGATGGCATGGCAGGATGACTCAGTAGATGGCAAGGCCCTGAGATGTGTGTCTGGAGTCATCAACACAGCCAAGGGATCCGTGTGACAGAAGAGAGGTGGAGCAGGGACAAGGGCTTGGGACTTGATGGTGAGCACTTAGCAGGCCTCTAGAAGGTGACTGTGAGTTGATAGTAGCCCCGGGACCTTTGAAACAGACCTTGTCATGGTCAGGGTCGCAAGGGACGTCATGGCAGCCATGTTGGGAGAAGACTGGAGGGTCAAGGACGGAAACAGTGCAAGAAGAAGGGAGATGGAGGATTGGGGCAAGAATCGGTGGGAACTTGACCAGGATGACAGCCCAGGGAAAGACCAGGGGTGCATGAGCTCAGGCTCCACAATGTGATAGGATTTGCTGAAGGGCTGGATAGGAAGGGGGAGGGGAAGGAAAAGGAAGGAGGAAGTAAAGACAGACAACGCTCAAGACTTTTGACTTAGCTACCCTAGTACCTGGTGGGATCTCGTTGTCTGCAATGTGACACCCCGGGGGAATGGTGTCATATTGTGGTCATACTGCTTAGGGTTGGTCTCTGCTACCAGCAGGTCTGGCACACAGCAACAGTTGCCACGTCAGCCTCGGTGAGTGAAGTCCATGTTGTTGTTACCACATAAACCTCCATCTCTGACACCATGGCCACTTTGTCCGTGGGCCCATTGGACAATGACAGGAATGGCTAGGGAAAGAGGCTGGCTGTCCACAGAATGGGCCATCCTATCTACTTGATTACCGAGTTCCTTCTCAGCCGAAGTCACCTTTTAATGAGCACTTACATGGACCATTTGGAGAGATCTAGCCACATAGTTCTTCCCCAGATGTCTTTCTCACTAATTTTCCAATGATACTCTTTCCAAGTCCCTGACCATCCAGCCAATCCATTGGCTACAGGCCACGAATCAGTAAACAGTCGCACACCTGGCCATTTCTCCTTCCAAACAAACTGTAATATCATGTGTACTGCCTGAAGTTCTGCTCACTGTGAAGATTTCCCTCCACCAGTATCTGTCAAGGTTGTTTCAGAAAAGGGTTTTAAAAGGGTTTCTCAGCAGTAGTCCACTCCTGGGTGGTGCCTGCATCTCTCGAAGGAACATCCGAAAGCCAGACTCACTGTTTCTTCCTCCGTCAGCCAATCCTAAGGCTGTGTACAGATGCATGCTTGGGAGCAGAAGGAGTTGTAACAGGAGCAGAAAACAGACATTTGGACAAATTCAGGGGTTCTACTGCTGCGACAGAACCAGGACCAAGCACAATTTGGGGAGAAAAGGGTTTATTTGGCTTACGTATCCTGGGTCACAGTACATTGAGGAAAGCAAGGCAGGAGGCTGGAGGCAGGAGGCTGGAGGCAGGAGGCTGGAGGCAGGAGCTGAAGAAGACGCAAAGGGAGGAGGAGAGCTTCTTACCGGCTTGCTCGCCGTGGCATTTCCTGCCTTCTTTCTTACAGCATCTGGGACTACCTGCCACTCGCAGTGGGATGGGCGCCTCCACATCAATCGTTAATCAAGAAGATGCACCCCCAGGCAACAGTCTGGAGGCCATTTCCCCAACCGAGGTTCCGTCTTCTCAGCTGATGTTAACCTTTGCTAACACAAAACTCACTAGGATAGTTGCCTTTTCGGAAAGGGACAGAGATGGAAGAGGATGTGGGGTGTAGGGCACATGGAGCAGGAGTCAGCTTTTGCTGCATTAACTGTGACACACCCCGAGACAACCATATGGCATCTATCTACAAAGTTCAATGTGGAGGGAATATTGAGAGCCCTGCCCCAAAGGCTCCTGAAGTCTTGTTGGCTAGAGGAAGGGCTGTGACCTCCTTCTTGTACAAGCTCTTCCTCCCCCAATGCCATTCCAGATGTGCACATAGAATACCTGAAGCTATTCCAGTAGCTTCTGTGCCCATCTGGCTCACCTTCCTCTCCAGTGTGCCCCCACCCCTGCCACTGCCCTGAAGGTCTTTCTGACACAGGAGTCTATTACCACTTAGGCTCTTTGAGATTCTCAGGTAGGATATAACCTTTAGATTAAAACTCAGAGGCAGGCCCCTCCTTACCTGTTCACCCGTCTCTGCCAGCCATGCTCCAGTAGCCTGGGCATCGGCAGCGTAACAATAAGAACGACAGTTGCCTTAAGCTCGGCTGAGGGAGTCCTATGTGTTTTCTCCTTTAACACTCTCACCTACCTGGGGAGGGATTCGGATCCACCTCACACCTTACAGGTCCTGAAATCGGCACTTTGGAAATTAAGTACTAGGTGAAGGTATAGTCTCAAGGTCAAGAGGTCAAAGACTCTCTGGCTTCATCTTCAGTTCCTTTGGTAAAGTCCAGACCCCAGCTCTCAACTAGTGCACCTGTGGTTCTTGGACAATGATAACAGCACCATCTGGGCACTCAGACATGAGGATTCTGAGAACCCACATAGGAGCTTTGCATGAAAAGCCAGGGCCTGGAACCATCCAATGAGTATCCTCAATTTCCACCAGGGGGCTGCAGCTGGGGCCACTAGGCTGCACAGCCCTATACTTTTTTACCACACTGCGTGGCCTCTGCCATGGCTGCTTCAGCCTATGGAGAGGCCACTCCCACGACTATAATGGCTATCCCTGTGTCAGCCTCATGGACCCGAGGTCCTACTGCATGTTTGCCTCCCAGGTCCTGGGAAGCCTCTTCTGTCTCTAAGCAGGGAAGGTGTCCCTTCTTGTTAGTTGACAAGGATGCTGTGTGCAGTTTTCTGAAGGGCACAGTTCCCATGTTCTACCTGCTGCTTTGCATGTCTGTGACCCTGCTAGGCTGACAGAGCCAGGGGTGTGGGGACACTCTATGATTTTACCCCTTGAACATTCAGCGTTGATACAGATCTCTTAACCACCGATATCAACATCACTTATCTGAGTGAGAAACTTGTAACACTGTAAGGTTTTATTTATTGAAAGAGTGCCCTATTCTATAGGCCAGGGCTGGCCTCAGACTCACCAGGTAGCCCAGGCTGGTGTAGAGATTGCTGCCAATCCTCCTGTTTCAGCCCCTTAGTGCTGGGATTACAGGCATGTCACTAACCCCAGCTCAAGACTGCAGATTGACTGAGCATTTTGCAATTTGAGCTGGGTTTTGCTTGGTGGCTCCACTGAGTTCAGCTGAGTGCTGTGGATATCGTTTTATATAAATAAAACACTGATTGGCCAGTGGCCAGGCAGGAAGTATAGGCAGGACAAGGAGAGAGGAGAATTCTGGGAAGCAGAAGGCTGAGGGAGACACTGCCAGCCGCCACCATGACAAGCAGCATGTGAAGACGCCGGTAAGCCACGAGCGACGTGGCTAGGTATAGATTTATGGAAATGGATTAATTTAAGATATAAGAACAGTTAGCAAGAAGCCTGCCACGGCCATACAGTTTGTAAGCAGTATAAGTCTCTGTGTTTACTTGGTTGGGTCTGAGCGGCTGTGGGACTGGTGGGTTAGAGAGTTTGTCCTGACTGTGGGCCAGGCAGGACCAGAAAAACTCTAGCTACAAGCTGAGTTTTGGGCTAGCCAGCCTTCCAGCGCCATAACAAAATACCCTAGATAATAAATTTACAAAGAGAACAGATGCGTTTTGACTCAGTTTTAGAGACTTCAGTTGACCATTGGCTGGCCCCCTCGCTGCAGACCCATGGTAGCACACTGTTTTTACTTTTACTTCTGCTGCTGGGATAAAAATCCCTGACAAAAAGGATTTAGGAGATAAAGGGTCTCTTTGGCTTGTCATCCCAGGTTATAATCCATCACTGTGGGGATGTCAAGGCAAGAACTTGGTCATGTCACATCCACAGTCAAGAGCAGAGAGAATGAGCACATATGCTTGCATTCAGCTTTCTCCATTCCTAACCAGCCCAGGACCTAACACCTAGGGTGCTGCCCTCTTTTAGACCTTGTCTTGTCTTATCACACGAAGACAACCCTATGCAGACAACACTCATAGACCAACCTAATCTAGACAATGCCTCATTGAGACTCTCTCCCCAGGTGATTGCAGCAGGGCTTGTTAGCATGTTGTGATATGGTTTTCATGAGGTCTACGGTCAGAACGGACACAATGCCATTCCTGACGAATTAGATTGGCTAGTCAAGTTCAAGAACAGGGCATCAGCTCTGACTTCTTAATGTATGTCCCTGACATGGGGGACAAAGTCACACTTTTTTGGGGGGTGAGGGGGTTCTAGACAGGGTTTCTCTGTGTTGTTTTGGTGCCTGTCCTTGATCTGGCTCTGTAGACCAGGCTGGCCTCAAACTCACAGAGATCTACCTGACTCTGCCTCCCGAGTGCTGGGATTAAAGGCGTGTGCCACCGCCACCTGGCTGAAGTCAGACTTTAAAGGATGTGGATACTGGGACCTCAGTTGCAATTGATGGGGCCACAGTGTAAGAGAGTCTGTGTTCATAAGATGCATGTTTAATTCTGGTTTTGAAGTGTTTTCACAAACACTACCAAAATTTTAAACAACTGCAGTACAAATCTCAATAATAGAGAACCTTTGGGGACAGAAATACGTATTTCTTGAGGCGAGTCTCACAGGCTGGCCTGAAACTCACTATGTATCCCAGGCTAGCCTTGAACTTGAGCATCTCTTACCCAGCCTCCTAGTGCTGAGATTATAGGCACAAGCTACCAACCACCCTTAGCTTAGAAATATTTTGCAAATCTACTTTATTCAAGCAATGTTCGGTAAAGCAGAATTTCATGAAACAACAATACAGAGATTTTAAAAGCCAGTGGCGGTGGGGGTGGGGTGGGGACAGTCCTGGAGCTTCAGAGTGCACAGGTGTCAAAGTGGTCTCACAAGTGGGTGTCTTGGTTACTGAGCCTCGGGAGCAGTGTCCTGAGCTGTTTGAACAAGAAGGCAAATAGATCTTGGCAGGAAAGAAGGGGCTGGAGGTTGCCCCATCCTCTGCGGTCTCAGAGAAGGGTCTGATTGGAACACAGTGGTTGTTTGCTCACATCAGCTGCATGGCCATCACGAACGCTTGTGGGACCTGCAGGAGGTTGGTCATTTGGAACTCATGGTTGACTTATTACTGCCAGGACCAGTACCCACCAGGAGGGGAAACACAACAAATATGTTTCATTTTCAAGAACTGTTTTTATAATTTTATTTTTTTACTTTGTGTGTGTGTATATGTACATGCTCATATGTGTATATTTGTGTGTACTCATCATGCATGATGCTGAGTGTTTTTTCCAACTGTACTCCACCTCATTTTTTGAGATGGTTTCACACTGAACTGGGAACTCATCAATTCAGCTAGACTGGAGACCAACAAGCCCCAGAGATTCTCCTCTCTACTCCCTCTCCAGTGCTGAGACTATGGGTACGTGCCGATCACTTGTGAGTGCTGGGGATTCGAACTCAGGTCCTAGTTCTTAACGAACAAAGCACTTTACTGATTGAAATGTCACCTCAGCCCAGAAGGGCCCTCATAAGGGAAGGGGATGGCGAGGTGAGGCTGAGGCAGTGGGGGCTCAAGCTTGGGTCTCCTGCTGTCGCCAGATGCAGGAGTTGCTCAGGGAGACTTGCTCCCCCACCTCCCCACCCACCTGAGGACTGGCTTATATGATCATCCGGGCTTCTTTTTTGCTTCCAGAATAATGATTCATGTTTTCCAACAAAAGATTAATTTGACTAATTCCTTCTCCAGAAAAGCAAACGGAGCTCTTCACACTTGAGGGAAACAAAACAAAGCTTGATTAGAACACTGAGTTAAGGACAATTTGTAGCCCAATGCCATAGTTACAATTATTCATGAATCATTACCAACAATTAAAAAAAAATCAAAATAAAACAATGATAACATAAAAATCTGTGAGTGGTACAAGATGCTAAAAATTTGCATGATGGATAAACATGGAAGAAAATATTTGGAATTTATCTGACAAGCAGACAAAGTGAGCAGTTAAAAACTGGTAAGGACATGAAGAGAAATTCCACAAAAGAGATATGAGTTGACAATGTATGAAAAGATGTCTAGTTTTGGAATGTTAGGTCACAGGGAGTATGTCCTGGACAGGGTGGGGGATGGAGCCCCCTTCCTCTCTCTCTCAGCTTCCCACTTGTAAAGATAGCTTTATCCCCCTCTCCCTTCTAGGTGACCTGACAGGGCCAACTGATCAAGGACAAGAATATCCAAACCTGCGAGCCAAACCGTTTCTCTTGATCATTGGATCATTGGAGTATTTGGTTACAGCGATGGAAAGCTGGTACAGCCCTCCAGCTGGCTCTGAGCCTCCTACACACCACACTGTTTGACAGCTAATGTCAATGTGCCTTCTCCTTCTCATAATTAGGGCAAACTCCACGTCATACAATGTCACTGTTTGATATGGAAGGCTCTGTTTGTTCTTCCACATTGACATCTTAGACTAGCTGCCACGAGCCAGGGATGGGACACGTGGCATCCCACGGAGTGGAGGGAACTGAAGAATGGGTGAGCTGAGAGCTCCTGGAGGAACGGACAGTTGAGACAGCGTGAGCATCACTGTAGGGAGGTAATACATGTCCTTTGGGCTGCCTGTGTGTTACAGTTCCACTTGTGTTGCTGGGACAGAACACACCAACAAAAAGCACCTTAGGGGAGAAGGGGTTTATTTCAGCTCTCTTCCAGGGTACAGTCCATCATTGCAGGGAGGTTGAGGCTTCGGGAGCTTGAGACAGCTGGGCACATCCCATCCACAGTCAAGAGCAGAGAGAAACGGATGTGTGCATGCATGCTCAACGGCATGCTTGTGCTCAGCTCTACTTCTCAACTCTTACACACATCAGGACCCCCTGTCCACAGTGAGTCGGGGCCTCCTCCATCAACTAAGACAATCCCTCTCAGACATGGCCACGGCTAACCCAATGCAGACAATCCCCCATTGGGACTCCCTTTCCAGGTGACTCTAGGTGTGTCAAGGTGACAATAAAAGCTGATCATCACATTGTGAGACAACAGAATGGAGCCCTATTTCCAGGTTCCTGCTGTAAACCTCTGTGTTCCTTCGACTCCCAACAGAGAGGCCTCGGGTGACTAGGAGAGAGGGTGCTACTGTGGTAACAGGGAGGGTTAGCCTGCGGCCTCTCAGAGGACGGGAGTGGAGATACCACTGATCACACAGACAAGGCCTGGAGCCTGCCCAGTGCAGAGAAAGCTTCCTTTCCTACTTGTGTTAAAGTTAGCACGGCACAGGCCTCTGAAGAACGTAGGGGAGTGTGGTTGTAAAATTCCCAAACTCTCACTTGCCAAGTGCAGATGAGGGGCCTTGCCTGGCACAGCAGGTAAATATGAATGGGTAAGCGAATAAGTGGGGTGAATCTGTGCAAGCATTCAAGCTGTCTGCAGCTCCCCTGCCGTCACCTTTTGGCTCCTACATTCCCATGTCACCTGCAGACTCCAAGCTGTCACCGTTTGTACCTACGCCCGTGTGCTAGACAGCTGGAGATGCCACGAAAGCCCTGGCCACTCCCCAGCCCTGACTGTGGGGCTGTCGAACAAATTCCTGGCACTTTTACCCCTTTGTGGGACGACTGCTTGGCATGACCCCCATTGGCTCTGAGTTTCCCAGAGCCCGAGGCTGCAATTGCCATGGTGGGAAGTTACTTGATAACACATTAGCCTCCTGCCTGTCTGTATCTCACTTCCTCCTCCCATACCAATGTTTCCTCCTAATGCACAGGTTTATCTCTGCTTCTCCTTCTTGGGGCACATCTGAGATGTGTGGCAGAGCCAGAAGCATGGCTTCCAAAACAGCAGCACATCTAGATGATGAATGGAGTATGTGAGCAGGGACACAGACCTGGAGGTCAGAGGTGGGTGTTGGTTATACTTCCTGCCTGGGAGTCTCCTGGGGCCATCCTGGCTGGCTGATGTTGGAGATGCACCTGCCACTCTGCACAGGGACTACACGTGGAAAGGGTTCTGTGACCAGGGTGGCTCTTCTCAGGGTTTCCTTTAGAGTGATTTGGGATGAGCAAGGAGTGCCATCACGAGGGACAAGAGGACAGGGAAACTGCCCATTGTTTCCACTGTCGCATTTCTACCACCTGGAGCCATCCTAGAGGCAAGGCAGATGCAATGCAGTTGAATGCAGTTGAATGCAGTTGAATGCGTGAAATGTGTCCTCCACCTGCTTTGTGCCACAAGCAGTGGAAAGTCCTGTGATTCCAAGATTCCTCACTGTATTAGTCAGGGTTCTCTGGAGGAACAGAACTTACCAAATGAATCTATCTGTCTGTCTGTCTATCTGTCTGTCTGTCTACCATCTATCTATCTGTCTTTCTATCTATCTATCTATCTATCTATCTATCTATCTATCTATCTATCTATCTGTCTATCTATCTATCTATTTATCTATGGCTGGCTATGAAAGTCCAAGAATCCTGTAGTTGCTCAGTGCATGAGGCTGGATGTCTCAGCTGGTCTTCAGTGTACACTGGAATCCTGAAGAAGTAGGCTCTAATGCCAGAGTGAAGGAACGGACTTTCTAGTGAGGAGACAGCAAGCAGGCACAGAGAGCAAGCTTCCTTCTTCCAGGCCCTTTATACAGGCTGCCAGCAGAAGGTGTGGCTCAGCTTAGAGGTGGGTTTTCCCAGCTCAAATGATCTGGACTAAAGGTGTGTCTTCTTACCTCAAAGATCTGAATTAGAAGTGAATCTTTAAATTAAGCAAAAATCCCTCACAGGTGTGCTCTCCATTTTGGGGTCTTAGTTAATTCCAGATGTAGTCAAGTTGACAACCAAGAATAGTCATCACACTGCCCATCCCTGGTGCTTGCAACTGACCAGACCTCTGACCAGATTTCATGTTGTGGAAATAACTCGCTGGATTGCATTTTCTGTAAGCTTTAGTAAAGTTACATTCCTATTCTTTCGACTGTTTTAATTTTTTCCATTCCCTGTGAAGTGTCCCTTTTATAGTACATGGCATGAGCTTGCAGAGACAGAATCTAGAGAAAGAATTCTTACCATTTACTCTAGAATATTCCGTGAACAGCTATTATCTGTGAGGCCATGAGCTTGGCATTCCTTCACAGATTGGAGCTAAAGGCCACGCTCTTGCTGTCATGGAGCTTACAGCTCACTTGTCTACTTGTCAACCAGGAAAATAAATTCTTTCCCTGAGGTGGGCAGACTCCAGACCGGCCACAGTAACCCCCATCTTCTGGTATTCTTGCCCTTAAAGAGCCCTGACCTCACTAGAACACTGAAAAAACAATTGTGTCCAATTCTGAAACACTGCTTCTTTTCTTTGTCTCATGGTTTGCCCAGTCTGGAGGAAGCCAGTGCCCTGGTCAGAGGACACCAGTGAGAAAGTGAGGCGCTGAGGCCTTCTGCCTAGAGCATCATGCAGCCTGCAAATGTAAATGACCCATCCTGGAGGCATGTCTTCCATCCCAGCCAAGCCTTCTGATGCTGGCAACCCAGGCTAACTGCTTACCAGGACACCATGAGCAGTCTGGAGCCAGAACAACAGCCCCGCCATATGCAAATACTTAAGTCAGAGAAACTTCAAGATTGGATGGGAGTTCGTTGCTGAGTGGTTGGTGGCACATGCCTTTAATCCCAGCACTTGGGAGGCAGAGGCAGGCGGATCTCTGTGAGTTTGAGGCCAGCCTGGGCTATAGTGTGAGTTCCAGGACAGCCAAGGCTACATAGACAAACTCTGTCTCAAAAAACTAAAATAAATAAATAAATAAATATTTTTTTTTAAGGATGGGAGTTCATCCATGACAGAATGAGGATTCACTGTTTTAAGCTGTTGAGTTCCAGAGCTGTTTGTTTCACAGGAACAGATCAGGGACACACGTCCTGTGACTGAGTGGAGGGAGAATGAGAGGGGTCTTCTGGAGGGAAGGGGTGCATAGGCCAAAGGAGCCGAGGCAGGCACACATCCTCTCGGGGTCCGAATTCTTAAAAGAGATTTGCTTGTTTCTGAGTGCCAGAGTCTCCACTGAACTTCCTCCATGACTTTGCGGGTTAATCTTGATCGGCAATTTGACTGGATTCGGAACCACTTAGGAGACACACCTGTAGGCAGGTCTGTGTCTGACTGCGGGCAGTACCATCCCGTAGGCCAGGCTCCTAAGCTGAATAAGAAGGTGAAAGCAAGCTGAGCACCCACATGCACCTTTCTCTGCTTCATTGTGGCTGCAATGTGACCAGCCGCCTCCCATACTTCTGCCATTATGCCTGCCCTGCCGTAACAGGCTGGCCCTTCTAGCTGTAGCCAAAGTACACCTATTCTTCCTCAAGTTGCCTTTGTCAGTTATTTTATCCTAGCAACAGGAAAAATAACCAATAAATCAAAGAATGAAGTATGTAAATATGTGTGAGGTATTCTCAATTGAAGCTGCATGCTGTTGACAGCATCCCACACCATACTAAGGCCCACACTCTAGTTACAAATGTACCATTGTGTGTAACAACCAGAAAATACCAGTCAGTCAGCATGAAATGGTGATAACTCCTGCCCTGGGAGCTGAGGGGGTTGTTGATTTTGTTATTTTTAAAATTACAGCAACAGGAAAATAAACTAAGGCAATTAGTACCAGGAGTGGGGCCATGGCGATGATCACCATGACAATGTGGTTCATAGGCCCTTGAAACTGTTTTGTGGATCAAAAGTCCTAGTGTGCTGGAATCAGGGCTGGCCTTCATGGACCGTTCTTGTGGAAACTTGGAAGACAACAATGCTGAGAGAAATATCCACAGGGGAGACCAGGCTCCCGAGGTTTCAGGTGAGACCAAGGACTGGGTTTGGGGCCATTTATATAATACATTATATAATACATTTGCTAGGAATCTGGCTTCATTCTGCCCATGTCCTGAGAACTTGAGTCAAACTGAGTTTAACGATAGTAGACTAATTTGTTTGACGTAGGGAATTTCAACACAGCAGGTCACCAAGGAAGCAGCTGGGGATTTTAAAGAGACCAGCAACCCTGGAGAGAAACAGTGCTGTACTGGGTGTGTGTGTGCGGGGGAGCTGTACTGTATAAAGTGGAGAAAGCAAGCTGAGCATGGGTGTTCATCACTCTCTTCTTCCGGACTGTGGGCATCATGTGACCAGGTACTATAAACCCTGCCGCCTTGTGTGCTCCAGTATGATGGGTTGTACCCTGAACTCTGTGCCTACCTAAACCCTTTCTTCCTTCAGCTGATTTCATGGAGAGTTTTTATCTCAGCAACAGGAGGAGAAATTAGGACTTCTTTGGGTGACAGATGAATTTGAGCAAAGGAATATTCATATCATGAGAGGAAGCAGTGAGTGAACAGGCTGCATGTGCCAACCACGGGAGATATTGTGTGAGTCCTGGAAGAGCCTAGTACAGGTTTGCAGTATTGGCTAGCTAATCTGCATGCCACAGCATAGAAGGCAGCCACAGGACGTTTTTCAAAGATTAGAAATTCAACAGTGGCAAGAGTGGAGCAATCAACCACACCCAGAGTCTTGAGAGCATCGGCCCTATATCCTGTATAACTGTGTAAGCTTGAAACCAGACTTGATGCTCGCAGCCTTCCCCTCTAGTCATAAGCAACGAAATCAAAGGATGTCCTGGGTGACGCATTGGAGCAAAGCCACACCAGGATCTGGGGTGACACTGGCCTTGAGTGTTGGGCCTTAGATATTGAGTGGCTAGATCAGAATTATGATTCTTCCCTATGCAGGCAGCTGCACCGTGCCTAGTCAGGGTCCTACAAAGGAGCTGGGAAACTGCACTGTGATCAGCAAGGCACCTGGCTGGGCTGGTGAACCCATTTAATAAAGAGCTGGAGGGCAAAGGGTACACTTCACACCTGCTTTGTCTATGGTCCTTTCTACTTCTACTTGGTGGTCCTCTGCCCTCCCATTATTCTCAGAAGCTACCCATATGTCTGGGTATATGCTTTTCCCCAGGGCTCTCTGTTTCCAGTAGGTCTGAATTAGTGCTTTACAGAAACACCAAGAACTATATATGTCTTTTCATAAAGAGCTATGAGAGCTGATTTTCTCCTTCTCAACATTGCATTAATCCTCAGCTTTATCTGGTGAGACAAGAGACATCCAGATCCTGCCTTCAAGTCTGGGTAGCATTCCCTCCCAGAGCATCCGGTCACTTTGCTCTCTGGACCAGGCCCAGGGAGTGCATTTACTGTCACCAAGTCTGAGACACTCATTCATTCCTTTCACAAATATTTATCGGGCACCTACGAAATGCCAGGCACTCGTCTAAGCCTTGAGGAGAAGAAAAAAGAATGAGTGAGACACAAATACTCCTCTGACAGAGCATGATGGGACGATAAGCAATAAATAAAACGGTAAGTGCCCGGTGAAGGTTCTGCCAGCTCCATCTGAAGAGCTGGGCCATTCGCCAATGTAGTCAACGTAGGAAACCGGACGGAAGTGAGGGGGGAAATAAAAACAAAGCAAGGAGGGCCGGAGAGCTGCTGGTAGAAGAGTTGGAATCTCACATTGAGTTGGTTAGGGGAGGGATAACTGAGATAACGGGTGACTGGCATGGAGGAATTCCCAGTGGCCAGGACCTGGGTGCATGGCTGTAGATCATGTGTGCATGAGAGCTGTGTAGTAGCACACACTACAGGTGACACAGAAGTGTCCTTTGTGATCATCCTGGTTTCATTTGTATGGCTGTGATAAAGTTCCCTGACAAAAATAACAAGGGAGAAGGGGCTTACTGTAGCTCCCAGTTCCAGGTTGTAGTCCGTCATTATGAAGAAGTCAAGGAAACAGGAGTCTAAAGCACCTAGTCACGTCCACAGTCGAGAGTAGAGAGGAAGAAGACATGCATGTACCCATAGTGTATGTGGGGGTCCACTCACCTCAATAAACTAGTCAAAATACCCCCCAAGACATGCTCACAGGCCAACCTGTTCTAGACGACCCCCTCATTGTGACTTTCTTCCCAGGTGGGTCTAGAGTGTGTCAAGTTGATAATTTAACCATCACAGTGGTCATGGTCTCTTCCACATCCCAGGCACTGACACTTGGGCCTTAGGACCTTGTTTCCATGGTGCCTGATTTACCTGTGCTGACATTATGCTGCTGTATTGTTGGTCCCCAGGGAGGGACAGTCCTTGCCTGCAGAGTTTAGAGCAAAATTTGAGTGTTTATTTTCTGAGGTGTCCTGGTGCTTCTGCTGAGGAAAGGTTGAAGCAGTTTGAAAGTCCAGGAGCCTTCAAGGATGGACCCTCAAAGCTTTCAGATACAATTCCAAGTATCCATGGATACTTCTAAGCCCCATTATGCCCACTCTGTGTTCTGATATGATCATGCTAAGACTCTGCTAGGTGGAGAAACAGGGGTTTCTGTTTCTTGGTCATAAAACTTGGCCTTCCAGACTGGGATGGGGATCCTGGGATGCCACAGTGTCCCTACTCTGATGACAGTGGGGAACAGCTGAAGAATAAACAGTACAGGAGGTCTCAGATCTCTGACCATATAGAAAGCTGGTCCCTTGTCTGGTAGAAGAATATGTGTGTGTGAAAGAATGTTTCTCTGGCCATAGCTAGCTTCTATATGGATGGAACAGATTTGAGGACTTGTAAGAGAGAAATTTAGAACGAGGTCTAAAATGAGAATCCTGACAGGTAAAAGTCCCGTCCTGGGTGGAGGCTCCATGAGGGTTGGGAAGACACAGACTCCTCCTAAGGCATCCTTGTGCCACTTTTAGGATTCAGCCTTCATCTTCTTGGTTGTCATGGTGTCAGATGCTCTTAAGTGTCAGGCGTCATGGTGGAATAAGGGGAAAGAGGGAACAAAAGGCAGGCCCTGGTCAGGCCTTGGTTAGGCCATGGTCAGGCCCTGGTCAGGCCCTGCTTAGCTCCATGGTCAGGCCCTGGTCAGGCCCTGCTTAGCTCGGAAGAGCATTTCCTGGAAGCTGCGTTCAGTTCTCCTTCTTTCATCTTTTAATCAGAACTTAGTCACAGGGCCATATTCAGCTTCAAGGACCCTGGGGAGGACTGTTATGAAGTGCACAGTAAGGAACCAGGGCTTTATCCTGAGGAAGAAGGAGAAGAGATGTGGGAAGGGGTGGCCAGCATGCTCACCCCTGCTCGTAACAATTTTGGTGTTTCGTAACAATTTTTACTGTGAGTCACAACTCTGTGGATCATGGCAGACCCTGAGTAAAGGTGGGGAAGCAATGGTTTCTCCCAGGACTTAGGAACTGGATTCAGACTTGGATCAATCTTCTGCTGCAGCTGCCCCTGTGGGCAGGAAGGCTTGAGAGCAGGTGTGGAAGCTGCAGCTGTGGGCAGGTAGACTTGAGAGCAGGTGTGGAAGCTGCAGCTGTGGGCAGGTAGACTTGAGAGCAGGTGTGGAAGCTGCAGCTGTGGGCATGTAGACTTGAGAGCAGGTGTGGAAGCTGCAGCTGTGGGCAGGAAGACTTGAGAGCAGGTGTGGAAGCTGCAGCTGTGGGCACGTAGACTTGAGAGCAGGTGTGGAAGCTGCAGCTGTGGGCACGTAGACTTGAGAGCAGGTGTGGAAGCTGTAGCTGTGGGCACATAGACTTGAGAGCAGATGCTGGTTATTTAGTCAGGGAGATGGAATGTAGGATGACAGTTCTCTAGAGGAAAAGAACCCTTAGAGTAGTGTGTGTGTGTGTGTGTGTGTGTGTGTGTGTGTGTGTGTGTGTGTATGTGTGTGTGTGTGTGTGTGTGTGTGCACATGGATGTGTTATGAGAGCGGATTCATTAGATCAGCTTGCACACTAAGGGCCGGATAGCCCAATAGTGGCTGTCTGCACCCTGGAGTCTGAGGACGCAGGAACTACTCATTCTGCAATGCCAGCTGCCTCAGCAGCCCCATCTGAGCAGAAGACCAGGAAGAAGCTCTTTCTGGAGAGCTGCTGGTCTTCAGTTCAGGCCCAAAGGCATCAGTGGAAGATGGAAGCGGCAACAGTAGAAACAGATGTGCTTCCCTGAAAGGAGTGAAGCCAGGCAGGTCGCGGTGCTTTTTCCTCAACCCTTCTTACATGTGGGACATCCATTGACGGTTCTCCAACTCCGAGGGAGGGTCTCTCCTCTTCAGTTCATCCTTCTTGGAGATCCCCACACAGGCCCGCCCAAAGGTACTTCTCTTAGTTGCTTCCAGATCTCGTCAGTTGGCATTCAAGGTTGAGCGTCAACGGCAGAAGGCTGAGCTGTGGTAAGGGAAGGTTCCTGGGTTTAGCAGCATTTGCTGTTTTCCTTTTAATTTTACATTTAAATAAATTCAGTATTTCTATTTTAAAAGTGACATTCATTCACTGGTGTGTAGGGGCTGGGGGAGCATTGTGGAGATCAGAGGACAACTTAAGATTCTGCTTAGTGGGTTATATCACACAATCTCTCCAAAGAAAGGATTTGTGGTCAAAGAGAAGCAGAAATAATGAACACTCTGGGTTCCTCTTAGAGACAGACATTTCAATTAATACACATTAGTAACAGAGAGAACTCTCAATCCATCAATTTCTTCAACTTTATTCATAGAAATCTCTCTTTTTATTAAGAGGATTAACAAATTTTTTTTTTAAAAAAGCCCTAGACTATTTTTAGTTAAATTCTAACTCGAGCTTTAAAAATGAAATTTTTAAAAAAATTTAAAAATTAGCATATCGTGTTTTTATATTATTATTTTTTGCAGGAATGACTTTGATGGGCATCTCCTTTATAGATAGAATGAGTTAAGAGAAAATAAAGTTCTAGTTAGCATGGTAGGAGTGGAAGGACATTCGGACACAGGAAGAGAGACAGCTGAGATTCGTGTGGCCCTATTTACCATCTTCTCTCCCTCCTGCAGTTACCCAGTGTTTATGGGAAGCCATCCATGTCGACACTTGTACAGTGTGGCAAGTTGCAGACGGACTTCTCTGGGCCTGAGCTCAATGGCAGAATCCACAGCAGAGCTGGCTAAAGCAGCCTGAAAAACGGGACTACAAATTATGCAGCTGCGTTAATAGGGAGGAAGATTCTGAAATCACCTTGGAGACTGATGGAGGCTACTGGCCTGGTGGTAACATGCCAGGAGGGCGAGCCGGGGACCGTGGAAGCTGGTAAAGATGCTGCCATGGATTCACAGTTAGCTGGGCTCTTCAGAAGTGCAGGCTCCTGTGCTCACCACTGACATTGCTGGTGATAAACACAAGCTTTTCACCTTGATTGTTATGATCCTGTTGTCTCTGAGGGAGACTACTCAAAATTTAGTTTTGTGGGGCATGTATTCCATTAGCATGAGTAATAGGAAAAGAAATCTGCTTTCAGTAGATTTCACTAACTGTGGTGGTTTGAAAGAAAATGGCCCCCAAAGGGGGTGGCACTATTAGGAGGTGTGGCCTTGTTGAAGTAGGTGTGGCTTTGTTGAAGTAGGTGTGGTCTTGTTGGAAGAAATGTGTCACTGCGGGGGCGGGCTTTGAGATCTCTTCTGCTTCAATCAGTATGACACTCAGTCTACTTCCTATTGTCTGCATATCAACATGTAGCAGCTCCTTCTCCAGCACCATGTCTGCCTGCATGCTGCCATGCTCCCCGCCATGATGATTAAGAATTGAATCTCTGGAACTGTAAGCCTCAATTAAATGTTTTCTTTTATAAGAGTTGCCGTGATCATAGTGTCTCTTCACAGCAATAAAAGCCCTAAGACAGTAACCTTCTCAAATGGTGGCTATGTATAGATGTTTATCATTTATTTAATAAGAAAAGGTTGCTTTATCATACAGGGTCAGAATCCTCTGTGTTAGAATGTGCCCTTTAAGGAATGGATGGGAAATATCAGGGCATAAGTACCATGGGTAAATTCTGAGATTAGCACCCTGCCTCCTTTATCTGTCTCTGTCCCTGTCTCTTTGTTCTCTGCACAGTGGATTATCATTTATCTATCATCTACCCATCTATCCATCATGTATCTCTTCCATCATATATCTATCTGGCATCATCTCTCATCTATTATCTATCTATCTATCTATCTATCTATCTATCTATCTATCTATCTATCTATCTATCTATCTATCTACCTTCCTTGTCAGTGGCACAATTCAATTTTTAAGTAAGGGTCAGTCTTAACTTTTGTCATAGGGATGGAGTCTTTGAAAAAGAGGGGTACAGGAGGTTGAATGGAGACCTTGTGCATCAATGACCTCAGTACCTGATCGGGATATTCTCTTATTTTATAACAACACACACTAAGGGGATGAAGTGGAGTTAAATGGTAGAGCTCTTGCATGTGAATGGCTGTGAGTTTTCTTCCCAGAACCACAGAAAATTACACACACACACACACACACACACACACACACACACACACACCTGTGATGAACCATCTGAAAACTTGTGTTTCTACCCAGAGTTTAGGAAGACAAAAGAAAGTAGAGAATCCTTCTGAGGCTCAAGGAGGTGGCAGCTTGCCATGCAGTCCTGAATGCTGTCAAGCTTTCTTAGGTTTCCACACTGGGGCTGAGGTTTCCAAAATAGTAAGACAGAGAGGGAGAGGGAGAGGGAGAGGGAGAGGGAGAGGGAGAGGGAGAGGGAGAGAGAGAGAGAGAGAGAGAGAGAGAGAGAGAGAGAGAGAGAGAGAGAGAGAGAAAGAGAGAGACAGAGAGAGACAGAGAGAGAGACAGAGATAGAGATAAACAGAGAGACAGAGAGAGCTTGCATTATGGGCAGGAGGTTTTCCTCAGTTAAGAATTTGTCATTTGTCACAGACAAGATCATGTTTAGGGGAGACGGTTAATGTGTACCCTCTGGTTATAGCAATATTTTTCCGTGATCTTGGTAGGTTTGTGGCGACAGGACTCCTTCCGGAGCATTAATCAATAATACTGTCTTCTTTTCATCGAGCACTTAGCAAGTGTCGTTGGGCTAAGCACACATCATCACAACGAATTCCCTTGGCAGCTCAGAAACGAGACACCGTTATTTCTAGAGTGCTTGGGACTACTTTTCAGGTGATGCCGGCTGTGTTAAGTTGAAAGTTGAGCTGTCTAGGACACCTTGCTTCAGCTGACGAGGACCTGTGGTTCTGAAGATGCATGTTGGTCAAGTAATTCTCACCAAATCCGTTGCCTGCCAAACAGTGTAACATAACCAATTCATGTAACAGTGTCAATCTTGCAAATGAAAACCTCCAATCACAAATTAAAATAAACAAACAAACCCTCATTTCCAATTTCCTTTCAAAGTCCAGTTAAATTATAATTTGGCCTTTGTTTCTGCTTGAATCATGCCTTGTCCCTTTGAAGGAGGACTAGGGGCCTTAGGACCAACAACTCTTTACATTTATAGTTACATTAGGGTTAGAATATGTTTTCCCATAGATGACCTATTTGTTTTGAACGACGATTTTCTGAATCATTGTTAACAGACATATCAAAGCCTTGTCACCTTAGTGACATGAACAAGTTTGAAGCACTGAAGGAAGAGAGGCAAAAAGTTACTTTTTTGTTGCAGTGACAAGTGCCTTAAAAATAAACTAAGGAAGTAAAGGTGTGTTTTGTCGTTGGGGGCTGCAGTTTGAGGGTACACTCTGTCATAATCAGGAAGTCAGGGAGACAGAAATTCAGACACTGTCACACTGTGTCTGCAGTCAGGAAACAGGGAGATGAATGTTCGGATGCTGGTGTTCATCAAGCTGTGCTCTGTGTGTGTGTGTGTGAAAGAGAGGGAGAGGAGAGAGAGGGAGAGAGAACAAAAGACAGAGAGACAGAAACAGAGACAGAGAGACTTAGAGAGGTGTCAATGTCAAGTGTCTTTATCTACAATGCTCTACCTTATCTTTTGAGTGAGATGGGTCTCTTGCTGGACTCAGCACTCTTTGATTGACTGGCCAGTGAGCTCTGAAGATCAGCTTATTTCTATCACCTAGAACTACAGATGTGCATGACCACACCCAGTATGCGTGCTGGGGATCTGAACTCATGCCCTCGTGCCTATATAGATTCTACTGTCCTCTCACCAGCCTTAGGCTCTCTCTCTCTCTCTCTCTCTCTCTCTCTCTCTCTCTCTCTCTCTCTCTCTCCTCTCCTCTCCTCCTCCTCCTTCTTCTTTTTCTTCTTCTTCTTCTTCTTCTTCTTCTTCTTCTTCTTCTTCTTCTTCTTCTTCTTCTTCTTCTTCTTCTTCTTCTTCTTCCTCTTCCTCCTCTTCTTCTTTAGTCTGAGTCCTCAGCCCATGAAATCATTCCACCCACGTTTAGGGCGGGTCTTCCCTTTTCAGTTCAGCCTCTCTGGAAATACCCTCACAGATGCCCCCTGAGATGTGTCTCTTAGGTGATTCCAAGTCCAGTCAAGTTGACAGTCAAGACTGATATCACAACAGCCATGTGCGCATCCATCTCGGAAGTTATTTCCTGGTTATCATGGGCCCTTTTCTGCTATTTAATTGAATGTCACACTATACTTTTTAAACAAGTTTAGTATCTTCAGTTCTAGAGTCTGGGAAGTCCAAGATCATGGAGCCAGCTTCTGGCAAGAGCTTCATGACACGGCAGAGGTACCACCTGCAAGAGAGCGCATGCGCAATCCCGCATCTCTCCTTTTCTTTTTAAACCACCAGTCTGGTCATGTGAGAACCCTCCATGGTGACCTTGTCTAATCTTATTTTTCCCCAGAGGCCCACCTCCAAATATCAATGTTTGAACTGATGAATTGCCTGAAGTTTGGGAACACATTGAGGCCATGGCAATCCCATTGTCCCCCGTGTGTGCATGGCTGTCATCCCGTGAGCCTCTGAGCCAATTTAGGAAAGAGCTGAGTCTGCAGGTGGTCGGTCAGGTGGTGCACGCTCAGTTAGGCTTTGCTGAGCAAAGCAGCGAAGCCCACAAGCACAACTACTTTATTAAGAAGGGAGTGAAATACGGGCTGCGGCGTGGAGCTCATCTGACCCAGCAAAGGGTTTGAGAGAAGAGAAAGATGATCAGATCAGGTTAGAGAGAGGGACTGTTAGAAGCAGCCCAGGCTGACTGCGTGAGAATTACCGTCTCCCTAGAGGGGACTTATCCAGGAGATGCTGCATTTAGCTTCACTACAATTCTGGCTGAGGTTGCAACATCATTAGCACAACAGAACATGAAACCATTATTTACAATATTTATCAGGACTACTGACTCTTTCTCTCTCTCTGTCTCCTTCCCTCCCTCCTTCCCTCTCTTCCTCTCTTTCTTCTCTCTCCCTCCCTCCCTCGCTCTCTTCCCCCCATGTGTGTTTTGCATACAGTGGTGTGTGTCCAGGGGTGTGCCATTTCTGTGTGCATGCAGAGGCCAGAAGAGAATGCCAGGTGCCCTGTTCCATCACTCTTCACTTTATTCCTTTGAGACAGGGTCTCTCACTGAACCTGGAGCTAGACTGGTGACCAGTTAGCCCCAATGAGCCTCCTGCCTTTGCACCCCACCCCTTGCCCTAATGCCTAATGCCCGTGTTAAAGGCATGTCCAAGTCGATGCTGGGATCCGAACTCAGGTCCTCAGGCTTTCTCAGGAAGCACTCTTACTCACTGAGCCATCTCCCCAAACTTCTGTACTGTATGATTATTAACACTTCTTCTTAGGATTTTATTTTTTAAGTGTGTGTGTGTGTGTGTGTGTGTGTGTGTGTGTGTGTGTGTGTGTGTTTGGGTGTGCAGTTTGTGCATGTGAGTGGGATGCTTGTGGAGGTCAGAAGCAGGAGTTGGGTCTCCTGAAGCTGGAATTATAGTTGTGATCTGCCCAAGGTAGATGTTGGAAACCAAACTCAGGCCCTGTGCAAGAGCAGTAACTGTCTTAACTGGTCCGGCTCTCCAGCCCCGGGGTTATTAACACTTTCCAGAGACATCACGTTTGAGCTTGTGAAAAGGATACAATCACTCTCCTTTAAGGCAGGACCCCCGGCAGTAAGAGGTTAAGTGGGACACTCCCCTAAGGGAGACCCATTCTGGGGCCAAGTCTGCAGCTGGGATTGGAACACAGTCTGGTATTGTTTCCACTGCCTGAGAAAACTGGACGTCCCCAAGGCCCTGCCTCTCCACTCCAACTAGTGTGAGAACTGCAAGAAAGCATTTTTATTGAAAAGCCCTAATGCACTTTTTTGGGGGGAAAAACACTTTTGAAAGGTTCCTTAAAAGGAAAATTGATGAGGGCAATCATTTTCCTTTCAATGCCCCAGACATCTGCTGGGCTTGCAGACTGTCACAGTCCAGGGCTTACACACCATGTCTGTGGACTACACTCAGCCAGAGCCAGGGGACATCATTTGTAATGTTCCATATCTTAGAATTCTGTTGTTCCATATTTAAGGGCCAATGTTTTCACAAGACACACCTCACGTGAAGGAGGACAGGGGGGATGTAGCCAGCATCGAGGTCATTAGTATTTTTTTGGGAGCTGTGCTGCAGCGTCTCTGCTTCCTATGCCGATCACTGGGAAAGCTTTGGCCAGGCTGCTCCAGTGTAGCTGTTGATTATAAAATGTGTCTGCACCCCTCCTCCACGGAATGTCCATTATTTCTCATCAGGACAAACCCTGGGTGAGTTCTCTCCCCTTTCTTCAACCCTGTCCTACTTATTCTGGCCTGTCACGGGGCAACGAGGGACATAGTCAAGTGTGAGGTGGATGTGTGGCGGAGACTGAAATGGGCAAGTGGGTGTTCACAAAAACAGAGGGGCGCCACACCTAAGCATTGTGGGGCCAGAAGCTCATGCAATTCAAGGGCTTTTCTTTAAGCAAAGGGACAGCAACCCTTCCTCGGCAAATCTTCCAAAAGCTAACATCCGGAACACACACACATGACCCTCGTGCAGGCCTCACAGTGGGCTGTTGAGGCCCCCGAGCTTCAGTCTTCCTAGTAAGTCCAGCCCTGGAGAAAGAGAGAAGTCCTGATTCCGTGCTGCCAGTTGGGCTCCTTGTCTTCCACCAGGATAGAGTTTGCATGCAGAGGAGGAGCTATGCTGCTTTCTGTCAGCTTTTGTAACTCCTGCTGTTTGACATCCATGAGCAGCAGCAGCAGACAGGCGAGTGCGGCAGTAGGTGGTACCCTATAGTGTTACAATCTACTCTAGGGTAGCAGGGTTAGTGGGATTCCTCAGCCCTACCATGATACAGCTTCTGTGTTGGCTGGCATAGGGTACTGGGGCCATTAGCTCTGTTTAGTGTTATAATTCTTCGGTTGACCTAGGCCTTGATGGCAGCCAGTGTTACAGTTCCCAAGTCTAGAGTGTCTGAGACCCTTGGCCCTAAAAACTTGACAACTCTCTGGAACTCTTCCTGTGACCAGAGCTTTCAATTTCCCTTCCCTGGCTCTTTACAGCCTTCTGTCCTCCTGCAGCCTCAGCTCTCCACCTTCTCTCATCTTCTCTGTACCTCTATCCATCCCTCCTGTTTCTGTCCTAGCTGCTCTCCCAAGCAGTTCGGCTATCTCCGAGTTGCAGCTGCTGCCTCTGTTGTGGTTGGGCATCCATCTTGTTTTTCTGCCTCTCTTGCAGCTATCAATGTAACCAGCGGCTCTGTTGCTTTTGCAGCTGGACCTACTGCTGCCTCTTCAGCTGTTAAGTGGCCATCTGTTCTCATGCTTCTGTGGCTTAGCATGCAGGCCACTCTTCTGTGGCTTCTGCTGATGCTCCTCTGCCTCTGTCTCAATGGCTGCTCTATTGGTGCTGATCTTCATGTTGCCAATGTGGCCTACTGTAGGCCAGAAAAGACCACTTGAGAGAAGCATTTTGGGGTTCTAGTGCTGCAACACCAGGAGAGACAGCACAGGAGATTGTCTTCCAACCAGCTGACAAAGGGAGTCAAATGGCTTGCTTGTGTAGTCAGAGAAGGGGTTTGGGGACCAATCACAACAAATTTCTCATGCAAATGAGGGTTTGCCTTTGTACCAATCACAGAAAACCTTTCATGAAGATGAAGGTTTATGCTTGCCCCAGTCACAGGCATCCAAGGGCAATGCACCCCCTCTGGCCTGGGTGGAAATGATTGCAGAATTGTTTATAGGTCTCTGAGACTTGTGATCATAAAAAGTCCAGTGCAGACTGTTAGAAATGATAAAGGCCAAGTCTGCACCTTCAGGGGTTAGAAGAAGGATCACGGAGCTGATGTGCCACCCAAGAAAGAGCCAGTTCTCACACAAGCAAGCAGGAAGAGCAGTGTGGGGCAATGTTAGCACATTGTCTAAGGGGCCTTGTGTTGTAGGTGCTGCTCTCTTTGGGTCTTGATTGTGGGGATAGAATCAGAGTTGTTGAGGGTACCCAAGAGCAACTGATCCCATGATGCCCTTCTCACTCCTGTGACAACCCTGAGAGTCCTGTAGTCTGACAGCGCAAACTCCCTGGCATGGAAACCAATTAGCACAATGAACTGTACAGCAGTTCAGAACTGTACAGATGCCCAGGAGATGAGCATGGCTAGGTTTAGCATTTTTATACAACACTGAATGAAAAGGAAAGGAGAGGGTAGAATAGCTGCAAGAGAACCCCATAGCGGGGGTGTGATACTGAGTACACAAGAGACCCCCCCATAGTGGGGGTGTGATACTGAGTACATGAGAGACCCCCCCATAGTGGGGGTGTGATACTGAGTACACGAGAGACCCCCCCATAGTGGGGGTGTGATACTGAGTACACGAGAGACCCCCCCATAGTGGGGGTGTGATACTGAGTACACGAGAGACCCCCCCATAGTGGGGGTGTGATACTGAGTACACGAGAGACCCCCCCATAGTGGGGGTGTGATACTGAGTACACGAGAGACCCCCCCATAGTGGGGGTGTGATACTGAGTACACGAGAGACCCCCCCATAGTGGGGGTGTGATACTGAGTACACGAGAGACCCCCCCATAGTGGGGGTGTGATACTGAGTACACGAGAGACCCCCCATAGTGGGGGTGTGATACTGAGTACACGAGAGACCCCCCCCATAGTGGGGGTGTGATACTGAGTACACGAGAGACCCCCCATAGTGGGGGTGTGATACTGAGTACACGAGAGACCCCCCATAGTGGGGGTGTGATACTGAGTACACGAGAGACCCCCCCATAGTGGGGGTGTGATACTGAGTACATGAGAGACCCCCCCATAGTGGGGGTGTGATACTGAGTACACAAGAGACCCCCCCATAGTGGGGGTGTGATACTGAGTACACGAGAGACCCCCCCATAGTGGGGGTGTGATACTGAGTACATGAGAGACCCCCCCATAGTGGGGGTGTGATACTGAGTACACAAGAGACCCCCCCATAGTGAGGGTGTGATACTGAGTACACAAGAGACCCCCCCATAGTGGGGGGTGTGATACTGAGTACACGAGAGACCCCCCCATAGTGGGGGTGTGATACTGAGCACAAAAGAGACCCCCATAGCGGGGATATGATACTGAGTTCACGAGAGACCCAGGGCCCCTAAGAAATAAGTGGGGACCATTTAGAGAAGGGTTTTAGATCCCAAGGTAGAAGGTTGCCTTGAGCCCAAAAACCTTTGTCACCTTTTGTGGCTACTGATCTTATTGAATGAATTGCTACCAGTGTGGCTGGGCTGGTAGATGCTCTGGGCTCTGGGGCTGTCTGCAGTCAAAGTACTGATCCTTTCTGACGGCTGTGAGCTGGGACTTCTGCAAATCAGGGCAAATAGCGGTCCCTGAACAACCCTGGAACAAAAGACAACGACAGAAGAGACTCCGCCGGAGTAGACCGGGGCTTCTGCGGGAGTCAGGTCCACCCAGAGTTCGGCTGAGGAGAGAAGGGAGGCTGCTCCATTTCTGACCTTGCTGGGAACATAGGATCCTCCAGAGCCCGGTACCTACAAGGCTGTCCTAAACAGCGACTGTGAGTTTTGTATTTCGTCCTTTCTCCTCTGTCCTCGGAGAACAGTTGAATAAACCAGAGAGTTAGGAGCAAGAAAGTCTGCAAAGGAAACAGGAAGGCTGGTTCTGGCTCCTCCTCTGTGCATGCGTCTGCACTTTCAGTTTCTGGTGGGTACTTTCTTCTTACCTACCGAGTTCATCTGATGTCTTGGGTCTTGATTACAGCTTTCCACCCCAGTAAGCTTGGACTGTCAGTGAGCACTGTGTTATAGTAACAATTTTTTTTTTTAACTTACCTCATTTTTCATGATGTCAACCTAATGAGACCTGGAATCATTTGAGAGATAGTCGATGGGACATGCCTGTGGGGGATTATCTTGATTAGGTTAATTGAGGTAAGAATATCGACCTACTGTGAGAGGCACCATTCCCTGGGCTCTGTCTTGGACTGTACAAAAGGGGAAAGTGAGCTGAGCAGACGAAATTCATCTCCCTCTGCTTCCCAACTGGATACAATGTATCAGCTGTTTCCTATTCTCCTTGTCATGACTTCCTCACCGTGATGAACTGTGTCCTGGCACTATGAACCAAAACAAATCGTTTCTCCCCAAACCTGCTTTTGTCAGGGTATTTTATCACAGTAACGGGAGGAGAAACCAGCACAGCTCTATCAGTCACAGAGTCTATCTATAACCCACTGCATACACTCGACACATCTGTTCTTTACTGTCTCTTGTAGAAAACAATTTAATTTTTTGTCTTTGTTGTTTTCAAGACAGGGTTTCTCTGTGTAGTTTTGGTGCCTGTCCTGGATCTCACTCTGTAGAGCAAGCTTGCCTTGAACTCACAGAGATCCGCCTGGCTCTGCCTCCTGAGTGCTGGGATTAAAGGTGTGCGCCCCCCCCGCCCCCCCCCGCCCCCCGCTGAACAATTTAATTTTATTGGTTCTCCTTGGTAGTTTCTGTCTTCAAATTATCATAATCACCATTATCTTTATCATCATCATAATTATCATCATCATCATCAGCAGCAGCAGCAGCAGCATTCCCTTCTTGCTTTAGGATTACCTTACTGTAATTTCATATATTTTTCAACAAGGAAACACAGATTATTGATTTTTATTATTGAGACCTTTCTTCTTTCCTAACACATGCATGGTGAAGCTATTACTCTTCCTCTAAGCATATCTTTAGCTACACCTCATAAGTTTTGATGTGTATTTATTTTTGTTCATTAAAAATACTTTTCTGATATCCCTTGCAACTTCCTTTTTGATCCACAGCTAATTAAACGCATCTTGTTTGATATAAATATGCATTTACATAGGTTTTTCAATGGAATTCCCTTGTTAATTAAGTTCTAGTTGAATTTCATTGTGTTCTGAGGAGCCTTTCTTGCTGATGTTTCATATCTTATCCATTCACCACAGAGCATCCAATCCCCCGCCTACTCTGCCGTGGCTGCTAGTCTTGCATTCTCTTTTTGATCAAACTCCTTGGACAAATAGCTCGCATTTGCCGTCTCTCTTTTGGTGTCTCTCATTCATTACTGAACCATCCAGAACTTCACTATTGTTTCCCAAGCCCAGGCTTCTGAACTCTCATTAGCTCTATAAACTCTTCAAGAATCATCATTTTTGCTTAAAAATCGCCAACATCCCCTTCCTTTGTTTCTGGCCAAGCACCCTGACTGATGTCTCTCCTGTGCCCCAAAACGAGCCTCCCCAACACAGCATGCCATCAATCCTCTCCCAGTTTTAGTAGCTCATTACCATGGCAACCACATCTTCTGCTATGTGGCGGCAGACGCAGAGAGAGGGTGCTGTACTGCCAAGTGAGGAAGGGTAAAGAGGGGCAGGTAATGAATTGACTCACATTCTGGAGATAGGCAGGTGGGCTTGGAGCTAACACTGACTACTTAGTTTGGCAAAGTGATGATGAAATATGGACTGGCCACTCAAGGGTTATAATTAATGAGTCCACATACTGGAAGCCAAGGCTCTAGTGGGCAGACTTAGATATGTAGCCTTCTGTTTCCTTAGGTCAAAATCTTAAGACTTGTTTGGTGACAGAGTGAGGATGAACGTCTAATTGATGTGAGTAAAGGAGAGACTGGGAGGTGAGGAGGGAAAGCACGGACTGAGAAACAGGACTAAAGAGGAGGCGAGAACCAGGTAGAACCTGTGGAGGACTGCAGACTGTGAACCAGTTTTGAGTATTTTCTCTGTCTTTTTCTGTCTTGCCTTCTCTATCTCTCCTCTATTTTCTTGCATGAAAGCATTTCTTTTTTTATTTTAAAATATAAATTATGTGTATGTTAGTGTGTCTAGGTATGGGTAGGTGCACGCAAAAGCAGGTGCTTGTGGAATCCAGAAGAGGGCGTTGTCTCCCTGGAACTGGAGACACAGACAGTTGTGAGCCTCGCCAATGTGGCATCTGGGAGTCAAACTTTTGTCCTCTGCAAGAGTACTGAGTGCTCTGAACTGCTGGGCCACCTTTCCCGTTCCTACACAAATGCATTTTATTTTGATCAAATCCGTCCCTCCATCTCTCCTCCCCTCCCTTCAACTCTTCCCAGGCCCTGCCTCCTAAATCCTCTCAATGTCATGTTCTCTCCCTCTCTCTCTCTCTCTCTCTCTCTCTCTCTCTCTCTCTCTCTCTCTCTCTCTCTCCTCCACTAAATCTAATTAGTGTTGCTTGCATACAGGGAAAGACTGTCCACTGCAGCATGAGCAACCTATCAGTGGCCCACCCCTGAAGAAAATTGGGCTTCTCTTCCATAACAGCCACTGACTTCAGTAGCTTCTGAGCTAACAGTGGGGCCTTGTGAGCAGGCCCCCAACCTATGCTGGAATAGTGACGTAAAGAGAGGGATCACAAGCCGGGCGGTGGTGGTGCACGCCTTTAATCCCAGCACTCGGGAGGCAGAGCCAGGCAGATCTCTGTGAGTTTGAGGTTTGAGGCTAGCCTGGTCTACAGAGTGAGTTCCAGGAAAGGCACAAAGCTACACAAAGAAACCCTGTCTCGAAAAACCAAAAAAAAAAAAAAAAAGAGAGAGAGGGATCACATCACATCATACTTTTCCTTAAAAGATGATGCTGAAGGAGAAAGAAGATATGCCAGGAAGGACTTTCTGAAAAATCAAAGAAAGAGGGATGGACTGCAGATAGGAGCAGGGAGATTCACTCAAGTGGACAAGAGCAGTATCCCCAAAAGGATGTTGTACCCCCAACCTCTAGAACCTGAGAATGTAACTAGTTGTACCCCCAACCTCTAGAACTTGAGAATGTACTCCTTGAGTACAGGGTCTTTATATATTTGTGTGTGTGTGTGTGTGTGTGTGTGTGTGTGTGTGTGTGTGTGTGTGTGTAAAGAGGAAGCCATGCACACATGTTTGCTACTTTTCCTAGATCTCTACACTTTCCTATTAAAGTCCATTAAAGCCTTGGCCCTGTGATTTTTGTCTAGTGCTGAGACCAGGCTGGTACTTACCAAGAGGTTCCGGAGCCTTGTTTTGCTTCTAGAAGTTTTAGTACTTTTGGCAGCTGGATGAAAAAAAACTGAGGCTGTGGCTCTCGGCCAGGGTGTGGTACTTGGCTAGTACAGCAGAAGACAAACTCTGATACAAGTGTGATTTCCTAAATGGTGATACCAGGGCCGTGTAAACAAGGGGGAAAGAATGCTTATAGTGGGGAGAAAGTCAACATATCAGACAATGGAACATGCCTCCCAGGGTTGCACGTATGAGACATACGTGATAAATAGGTACTAATGACTCAGGAAAGACATTCCCACCCAAGACACCCTCAGCTCAGGCTGGAAGCCAGGGTCTTCTGGCAGTGTATGTTTCCCTACAGGAACCCATTTAATCTGTTCTTAATGCAAGTTAGAGGCCCCAGAATTGACAAAGTCCGTCTTCTGCTGCATAATTTATTACGGCCTGCCCGGCTCCTAATTGTTTTCATATATCCCTTCTGATCTTGTGGCTTCAGCGTCTTCTGAAAAATACTATTTGCCAAAGATCAAATGAGCTTGTTTGTTCTGAGTCCTATGAGTAATAACTTCATCCCAAAATAGAGACATGTTTATTAATAGGCTACACAGCAATTTTCTGAGCCAAAGAGAAGGACTTGGTGACTATCAGCCCTGAAGGCAGCCTTGTGCTGAAGGAGGTGTGGGGATGCTGAGGGAGGCGTGGGGATGCTGAGGCAGAGTGGGAGAGGAAAGAGAGGTGTGGGGATGCTGAGGGAGGTGTGGGAAGCAGGAGGGTTGGCAGAAGTAACAGGGCTTAGGAATCTTTGCAATGTGTTTATGAAATGGGGACTTCTTCCTTTCCTCCCTCTCCTCCCACTCTCTCCCTCCCTCCCCTTTTTCCTCCCTCCATCTCTTCCTTTCCTCTTCATGGGCTTCTTCTCCTCCTCCTCATCTCATTCTCCCTCCCTCTCCAATCCCTTCCTCTTCCTCCGTTATCCTTTTTTATTTTAGAGCTAGCAGTGGGGTCTGGGTTTGAGCCCTGGTAAACTTTGCTTCTGTCTCTGTTTCCCTATCGATGAATGGCGACCACCAGCAGCAGTGTGTTTGTCAGAAAAATAAAAGTTTAGGGGCTAAGGATGCAATCAGAAAGCCCTAGTTTTAATCACAATCATTGCATAACCAGGGCATGGTGGTGCATGCCTATAATCACAGTGCTTCGAGGTAGAAGCGGGGAGATCAGGAGCTTGGGGTAATCCTGCATGGTGATTTCAAAGCCGGCCTGTCACACATGAGACCCTATTTCAAAAAAAGAAATAAAAGTTAAAATAATATATATTCTTAATTATACAGTGGGAATAACTGAAAAATTTTGTAAATACATCATAGAAACGTCACCTTTTTGGAAACCAAGAGAGAGTTATACATGCTTAAAGTTTTCTGTTGCAAACATTTATGTATTGTGTGTGTGTGTGTGTGTGTGTGTGTGTGTGTGTGTAAGTGAGTGCACATGCTACAGAATGTATGTGGAGGTCAGAAGACAACTTGAGCCAATTCTTTCCTTCCACTTTGAGGGTTCTGAGGCTTGAACTCAGGACATCAGGCTTGGTGGCAAGCACCCATATCCAGTGAGCCATCTCATCAGCCCTATGGAAGAGAGCTGGACCCTAGCCTTTGTCTCAGTCAAGTGACTGAACAGTGTGTGCATTTCCCCTCCATTTACCTCCAGAGTGTGCAAAAGCAGCCACTTCAAACGATCTGGCTGTGGATGACCCTTCCCTACGTTCAAAGTGGGGCCTCGCCAACTCAAAGGCAGCCAGGCAAGCTGGTTGGGCTGTTTGCTCTCTTGTATTCCTGTCATGGCCTTCCACCTAGATCTTGCAGGCATGGATGGGGGTGGGGTGGGAGGGTGTCAGAGCAAAGCAGTGCTTCCTGATTGGTCTGAGTGCTGAGGACATCCTGCCTCCTTATGAATGCGGTCCCCATCATCAATCTTACAGTGAGGAGACCACCCCAGAGCAGACCACTGCGGACTTAAGTCCAAACTCTAGACTACTGATCTGTGTGCCAGTGGGAAGGCCCAGTTGGTGACCAGAATTTTCCTGAAGGTCCGTATTTCAAGGCACAGACTGCTCCACTGGGCCTTGCCATGCAGTGGAGGCAAATGCCCATGTCAGTAGAACCAACATTGACGGGCAACATTGCACATTCCTGCAACCCTAGCACTCAGGAGGCTGAGGTAGGAGATGCTTGAGTACAAGTTCAGTCTGGACTACACAGCAGGATCCTGTTTCAAAGCCAAGAGACAAGTAAATGAAAAACCAAGTCACCACCACCTCAGGGCAGCAGTGAGGGGCCCAAGACCTTTCAAAACACCTCAGAGTTGAGTTTTCTCCCTTAATAAACAGGTTTCTCCCTACATAAACAGGTTATTGGCTCTGTCTAAATCTTAGTTCTCGAGAAGTAGATAACCCTGAAGCTTTGAGGAAGGATGGCATGTGGCTTAGGGTGACATGTCACTTAGGGTGACAGTCTGTGCCCTAATAAATTAATTAGGCTTGGTCATTTGTTATCCATAAGCCAATTAAAACAGCTAAATTAATAGTGAAAAGCAGAAAAAAAGAGATTTATTCAGCACATTGGGAAGAGAGGAAAAGAGAGCTAATGACCGAACCAACTGTCCATCTCTGGTTCCTGAAGTGAGATTGTGTTAGAGTGTTGGCCAGAGTTATGCACAGCTACTCAGTCCTCAGTCAAGGTGTGGTCCTGTCCATCATCAGTCCATCATAACCTCTTCTGTAACGTGGTCCAAGTCTTAAATCTTTCCAGGAGAAAAAGTTGCTTTTCTGGCTAGACCAGGCTGTAGGCTTTCTCTTTGCCCAGCATGAGATGCCTGGGAGAATTCCAGCTTCTTAGGGGTCCATTGTTTCCAAAGTCTGATCGCTAAAGTGAGGGACAAAAGTGTCTCTTTAGGTTATCTTCAACCCTTGGGCCTGGAGAGAGTGAGCTTAACAGTTAGAAGCACATACAATTCTCACGGAAGCACTCATACTAGACAGCTCACAACCACCTATAACTCCAGCTCCAATGACCCAACGCCCTCTTGTGGCCTCTGCAAGCATCTGTACTCATGTGTGCATACCTACGCATAGATAGACACATAAAGAAACACTTCCTGCTTATATCCAGAATGTCACCTTCAAAGGAGCAGATGACCTGGTGGGGGTCTGAGACTTTAACGAGGTGGAAGCAACAATCAAGCTCATGACCTGAGCGCCTGGTCATGGGATCCACGTGAAACAGATGATTTCTCATAATGCCAAGCATGCTTGCACATTTCCAAGATCTTTAAGTCCCTGTGTGGCCCTTCAGGGATGTAGGAGAGTGGTCTGTTCTTCTCAGGGGACAAGCCCATTTAAATTTCATCATGGACCTTGTCACCTTATCAGTATTCCAGTGAGTGAAGAAAATGTCCAAATGGGACAGAAGATCTATTCATAGACCTGTGGTGAGCTCCTGAGCAGGCTGCCCCAGCTCCGGGATTCTCACCTCTCTGGTTGGCTGGCAGCTCAGGTCAAAGGCCATGGACACACTGGCAGCTGGGTGGTCCCAGCCAGCTTCTGATTTCATTCCCCGCCCACTCTACCTTTGTTGAAGCCAAGTATAGGAGCTATGCTGGGCTTCTGTCCTGTTCCTACCCTCCATCAGCAGGTCCTGTTTGAGGGACCTGCCCCACACCTGGCTTTTCTGCTGACCCCTCTCCACCATCCATCCTGTGGGGACTACAGTGCTGAGCATCTAAACAGAAGTCCCTGGCTGTGACAGGCTGGTCAGGACAAACAGCGCAGGTTTGCTGCCTCACCTCTGGAGATTGAAATTCAAGGCTAAGGTGCAATGAGGTTGGCTCCCTCTGAGGCTGTGAGGGAGAATCTGCTCAAGGGTAGTTCTAGTTTCTGGAAGTTTGCTGGCCACTTTTGAGGGCTCCAAGGCTTTCAGAAGGCTCAGCCTAGTCACTACCTTTATCTTTACCCCACATCCCCTGTGTGTCCCTCTGTGCTAATCTCCCTATTGTTATGATTTGACCAATTTTACTGCTCTAAGGCTCACCTGGATAACCTCATTGGTCACCTCAGTGAAGCCTATCTCCAAAGAAGGTCCCACTTTGAAGAACTAGATGGCTAGAACTTTAATGCATCTGTTTTGAGGAATGCCCGGTTTATCCATCCAAAGAGAAAGACCCCTTTGGACAGTGGGGAGCCTCTGGAAAAGAATACAGGGCTGGCTGTGTGAGGAGCCAGGCTGGACCAGCCATCTTTGAAAATATGAACTACACTCCTCCCTCAACCCCAATAGTCCCTGCTCGGAGAAGCAACTCTGAATCTCTTGTTCCCAGCTGATATGCAGAAAGTATGCACTTAGTCCCCAGGTAGGAGTCCCTCCCTCCCTGTGCTGGCCTCCCCCTGTTCCTCAGCACATCAAGCCCTTTCATGCCTTGCAGACTTGCAGACACCTCTGTTCTCTTTAGAAAGCTGTCTCCTGATCCTTCTGAGGCTGGCTCCTTCCTGTGGTTCAGATCTCAGCGTAAATATCACCTCTTCAGGGGTCCGCTTTGACCACCAGATCAAAGCTAGACATTCCAGGGCCCCCTGTGGCACCACCACCCCTTGTAGTTCTCCAAATGGTCCTTCTCAGGGTCTGGCATTTGTCTCTGCCTTTATTTGTTTGGTTTCTGTCTTCTACCCAAGGCCTCTGGGGAACATCACCTCCACATGAGCTGGGACCTGTCTGTCTCTTCCCTTGCTAAGTCCCACATAGAGATGTCCCGAGCATGCAGTTGGCACCAGGTCAATCCTAGTCAAATGAATGAATAAATAATTAGCAGCTTGTGTCCCACCCCTGTATTTCTTGTATTGTGTGTGTGTGTGTGTGTGTGTGTGTGTGTGTGTGTGTGTGTGGCGGGGGCGTTTGCTGGCAGAATCTTGCAAGGCAGGGCTCTTCACCCACAGAAAAATGGGCATTTTGATTGTTGATTGATTGGATAACTCTTTGTTGAGGGCTGGTCTTGAGTCATGTAGCATGCCGACAGCATCCTTAACCTAACCTCTATCCACTGGGCTCTAGTAGTATCCCCCCCACACACACACACAATGTAACAATACTGGAGGCAAAAATCACACAGATCAGACCTACCCCCACCACAGGCTCACCGGGGCCTCCCCTTCCCACGGACGGCCTGCAAGGAACTTTCCAAGTGAAAGAGTCTTCTGTATTCCAGCCAGGGCAAGGGCTCATAGTCTCTTCCTGAGGCAAGAGCAGAGGTCAGGAACGTGATGACCACCAAAGAAAGGCCCCCTTGGGCAGTTGGTAGTCTCTGGAAAAGAACACAGCGCTGGCTGTATGAGAAGCCAGGCTGGCTCAGGAGTTGAGCACCCTAGCCCTCTAGCTTCAAGGACTCGGAGGTGGATGGAGTGCTTGGCTTGAGGGGTGACCTCAGCTACAGGAGCTGGCTCCCTGACCCTCTTTCCCTGTAGGAGATCCCCTTCCGAGCTGGGAATTCAGGGCTGTGACCAGCCTGGTGTGGACAGGGAGGGGCATGGAGTTTGGGCACTTGGCAGCCTCCACAGACCTCTATGCAGATCCAATTAACACATTCCCTCTAATTCCCTAGTCTTTGACTCACTAATTTTCTGTTTCCCACAAAGCCAGGCTCTGCTCTGAGCAGCTGCAGCTGGGGGTGGGGGGAGGGGGAGAAGGGGGAGGGGCTATGGGGAGGTGAGCAGCTGCGGGTCGCTAGGCACATGGGCTCTTTTATCAGCGCTCTGACTCTCCAGGGAGCACTTGGGATGGGTCCCCACGCCTGCACACATCCTTCCGGCTGACCTTATTTTCCCTTCTAGATTTTTCTTGGGGTGGGGGAAGTCGGTGGGGAGGGAAAGAGAATAATGGTGAACACATAGGAGAAATTGTCCCGTTCTCATGAAAGACTCTTCCAAACAGTCCCATACAAGTTCTCTGAGGTCTGAGATACTTCTGTCTACCAAAGGTCTTAGGGATTGTTCGTTCCTGATTTAGCTGGGGGGGGGGGCAGGGGTCAGGGCTGTAAGGACAAGAATTTGGGGGGGGGGAACAAAGGGAAGCTTCCTTTCAGTTTCTCTTAACTTGAAAATATTAAAATCCCAATCTGCCTATTAGTTAACTAAACTCAGATGAGCTAAACTACATGGCCGTGAAACAATTGAAAATACAGTACTCCTGAAGTCTCCATGGTACCCGTGCTCTGTAGGGTAGGGAGCTGTCATGGATAGAGTGAGGATGGTCCTGGGCATGTGAGGTCCTTGACTAGGGCAGCTCTCCTAAGGCAAATCTGAGTTACAGGAGTGAAGGTCAAGGGGGTGTGTCTGGGATGCACCAAAGCAGAGGCACTAGGGTTTATGGGGTCCTGAATAAAGAGGGTACCGTGCAAGCTGAAGGACTCATGCAGCCATAGAGCATCTCAGTGAGACTGGCTGCCTGCAGGCTCCGCTGTCCCTGCCTGGGTCTCCCTGCGCTCCATGCACAAAGACCTTGTCATTGGGAAGCCTAGTCCAAAGTTCATTGCCTCCACAAGCGACAGGAACTATTGCTCAGACATTAATCCTGGGGAGGGTTTTTGAGGCTCTGCTGTGTTATGGGCCCAGCCCTGAGGCTGACTGGGTGACTGATAAGTCCTGCTCTCCTCCATTCTCTGTTCCCATCTTAACAGACCTAGAAGGGCTTGATCTATTACAGAAAGGAAAGTTAGGTACAGCCATCCCGCCCTGCAAGACACAATTGATGCAAGATGGCCACCTGTTCCTTCTTCATCCGTCATTCAGTGGGGAGGCAGCCCACCTTCTGACTTGGCTTTATGTGATGCTGAGAGCAAAGCAGAACACTTGGCTGATCCTGCACAGACCTGTCAGTGTTGCCTTGTCTCTGAGGTGAAAGGTGGAAATGTGACCCTCCCTGGGTGGCCCCCGTGAGACAGCCAGGGCTCTTTCCAAGGATGTGCATAAAGCTGGTGTCTCCTGTGCTTAGCATCTTCCTTCTTCACAAAGGTCCAGTGATGCTAAAGTGAGTGACTTGAGGCAGAAAGTGGCTGGCTTTCATGTCCGACCAGGAGAACACTTGCTCTGATAAACACTTTATTATAGTCAGTGAAATGTCCTAGAATGAACACACCGTCTATTAAGAAACTGAGCTGCGCCTCCCCACCCCAACATATCCCCCAGGGTCCTTATGATGTAGCCTCTTTATGGGGAATTAGGATCACTGCCGATATAATTAATGGAGAAGAGATCATTTTGGAGTTGATGGGCCCCATTTCAGTCAAGCTGGGGTCCTTATGAGAAGTGGGAGGAGGGGACAGGAGAGGACATGGGGGACAGATACCCAGGAGAGAGGCTGTGTGAGGACAGAGGCAGAGATTGGGAATGATGCCACCTGAGGTAAATGTCCTGGAGCCACCAGAAGTTGGAGGAGGATGGAAGAAGCCTTCCCTAGAAACTTAGAGGGCTGAGGCTCTGCCCACGCCCTGCTCTCAGCCGCCAGCCTCCAGAACTGTGAGGGGATACATTCCTGGTGCTGCAAAGCTGCCCTGTCTGTGGTACTTTGTAACAGTAGCTGCAGGAAATTTGTATGCACCCTCAGGGCTTCCTGTCTTCAGTGAGAATCCCAGCCTTGGGATCCCATCACATTAGAAAAATGCTTTAATTCGGGCAGTGCCTTGCTCTTAAAGGAAACACCTCTTTCCCACTTCTCTAGTTTGTAAGAATGTTTCCAAGGCCGGTGCAGAGTGATTTCCAGAACAGCTCGTGTGGGCATTCTGCTCATTGTGCACCCCGAGTGCTGAGATGTCAAAGGAGTCATGGGCATTCCGAGTTACGGCGGGACTCTGGGGACTGTATCGCTTCTGTGGCTTTAACGAAACCAGAGGGGCTCTAGTGTCCGGCACAGGAGACAAAGCTGCAATTTCTTCTGGCCAGAGGGGCAGCCAGTGGTTTCTCACAGGAAGGCAGACTGAGCTGGCCAGGAGCACAGGTGATCTTGGGCTGGGGACCCAACTCTGCATCCTCACCCTCAGGGGCCACCACCGTGCCCCAGTCCATGCACAGACATAGACAGCCATTGAGGAGGAGGTGGCTTTTTCCTCTGGTTCCTCTGAGAAAGTCCTGAGGAAGACAGCCTGAACTGGGGTTGTGGCCAGCCAGGTGGGTATTATATCCTGGGTTCTGACGGTGGTCCAAGGTGCAGTCAGTGAGAAGTGACAGCTCCCATCAAAGCCTTCTGTCTAGAAGGAGTTCCTTTCCTGCAGGGAGCCGAGGAAGCCTTGAGTGAACATGTAAGGAGCGGATGAAGTCCTGAGTGAATGTGTACTGTCATGGGCACAGCTATATCAAAGACCAGTTCGTCACATCCATGAGAAATTGGGCACAACTGTCCCCAGGTGGATCAGGCTCAGAACGGCAAAGCTTTCCTCTGATCCAAGTAGGAGTGTTGACAAATGATTGGCCAGTGTGTGCAAGATCTGGCAACTGCAGCTTCTTCCTGCCGGATGTTCACAGACTGTACCTACACACACCCCTAATGAGACTAGCTAACTCCCTGCCCCCCCCCCCACCATGCTATACATTATAAAAAACCCTAGAGGTTCCAGGTTATTGCAATAATGGCGTCACTCCATCAGAGTGCTCACATCCCTACCTGACCCCAGCTTGCTGTGTCCGTGTGTCTGTGTCTGTCCTTTCTTCCTCATAGCTCCTAGTCAGGGACACAAGCCGTGCAAGAAGTTGGCACCTCCAGAGGGCAGACCAGAGAACATTATTCTCTCAGAGTGGATGGTGGTGGCAGGGAGGGCTGAGGTGTCCTCTCCTGGGGCGGTGCACAGAGATGCTTGCCAGGCCAGGTGATTTGACTCCAGAATCCCCAGCAGTCATTTTGATGATTTTGGTGGAATCTGCTAGCAGGCAGCCTCAAAGCCAGCACCTTGTCTCATGGATTCAAGAAACTACTGGGCTATCGAAGGTGTCGTGGTCTTACTATGATGGTGTGCTTTCTCTTCACTTTTGCTCACAGAATGAGTATGTACCCCCATTGAATTTTGTTTATGTATTTGTGGGGGGGGAGCTTAATTTCTTCCTTAATAGTTTTGAAAATGATACATTAATTAGGCTTCTCTAGAGACACATAGTAAATAGCATGAACGTGTAAATGGAGGGATTTATCATAAGGAACTGGTAATGTGATTGCAAGGCTGAGCAAGCCAAGTGCGGGGCGGCGGGGGTCGGGGGCAGAGAGTGGTCAAGTGGGAGGTCTAGGGAGGCAAATGTGTGTATTGGCTAGTTTTATGACAACTAGATACAAGCTATGGTGATTTGGGAGGAGGGGCTTTCAGTTGAGGAAATGCCTTTGTAAGACTGGCCTGTAGGCAAGGCCATAGGGCATTTTCTTAATTAATGATTGATGTGGGAGGGCCTACCCCATTGTGGATGGTGTGACCCCTCAACTGGTGGTCCTGGGTGCTATAACAAAGCTGACTGACCAATCCATGAGGGAGCAAGCCAACAAGCAGTACTTCTCCATGCCTCTGTATCATGTTTTGCCTCTAGGTTCCTGCTCCTGCTTTGAGTTCCTGTTCTGATTTCCCTGGATGATGCATGTCCTGGTCACTGTTCTATTGTGAAGAGACACCATGACCAAGGCAACTCTTGAAAAACATTTAATTGGAGGCTTGCTTACACTTTTAGATTTTTAGTCCATATCATCATGGCGGGGGCATGGCAGCACACAGGCTGGTGTGGAGCTGGAGAAGTAGCTGAGAGCTTTACATCTTGATCCATAGGCAGCAGGCAAAGAGAGGGGGAGAGGCATTGGGCCTGGTGTGGACTTTTGAAACCTCAAAGCCCACCCCTAGTGAAACACCTCCTCCAACAAGTCCACACCTCCTAATCCTTCCCAAACAGTTCCACTGACTGGGGCTCAGGCATTCAAATGTACACGCTTTTGGGGGCCATTCTCATTCACATCACCACCATGGACTACAAGTTTGAGATGAAATAAATCCATTCCTCCCCAAGTTGCTTTTGGTCACACAATGGAAACCTGAGAGAATGTTTAAGCCACACCCAAGGTGACTGTGGGGAGGGGCATTCTCTATCCCTTAGAGACCTCAGGTTTGTCTCAGAAGGCTTTTAACTGATGGGATGAGACCCAGCCCATCATGGGGACAGTCATTCACAAGTGTTGATTGTGTCTACAAAACACCCTAACAGCAGTATCTATGTAGCTGGATCAAACAACTGGGAACATAGCCTAGCCAAGCAGTACATGAAATCAGAGCTATGGATAGTAGACTACAGTAAAATGGGATGCTTTCTACTGCTTTGTCCTAAAAATCTGTTTTTTCTTCTGTTTGGGTGATTCTAAATGTGGTTCATTTTTTTGCCATCATGTGTAAACTGTGGCTTGTGGGTTTCACATGCAAGTGTTGAGCATTACCATTATAAGAAGTAGAAGGTAAACACTGCTGTTTGGGCAGCAGCAACATTTGTGTTGTTAAAAGGCCATCACATGTCTTTGAGAGCTTTCAGCTCTTAATCTGTTATTTGGTGACAGGTTCTTACTGGACTCAAACTCATAATTCTCTTACCTCAGCTGGCAGTCGGGATTACAGGCATGCATCATCACACCTGTCTAAGAGTTTCTCAAATGATCCTGTAAAAGATGCTATCAGTACAGAAGGTCATGCAGCAGTAACTTAGCATATTTAAAGCTCAATATCAATATCGACTAACGTATTAACTTCCAAAGACTTTCTGTAATCTTTAGACATTTATAGGTGAGTAACATTGGGACCAAAATAAGTCTGAGAATTTTCACCCAAAAAGACATGACAAAGCCCTTGATGGTCCCAGTGTTGGAATGTAAAGTAAATTCATTATCTGTCCATTCCTCCATCCATCAACCCATTGATCCATTCACCCATCCACCTGTAATGTTGCCGTAATGCCCACACTACCGCCACCCATTCACCATGTCCGAGCGAGGGCCTGTGGATTAAAAAATAGAGACAAGAAATAGTGAGTCATTCGCCACAGCAGAATGCCGAATGCTGTTTATTGAAAGAGGGCGGAAACCTTAAATACAGGCTTACAGCACAATGGAGGAACCCTGGAGGGCAGAAGTTCGCTACCACTACACGAATGTTCTACATTCTTGCATCTAAGCTGTTTACACAAACAAAGAGCCTCCAGTGAGCATTCAGTAAGAAGGAAATCGGCAGGGAATCAGCACAGGGAGGACATCTGGTCAAGGTTGGCAAGCAGGCAACAGTTTACTCAATATGGGAAGGCCAGGGCCCACACCGTTACCCAACTTTAATCTCTCTATCCATCCACCTGTTCAGCCATCCATTTTTCCATCATCCATCCATCCATCCACCCATCCATAATTCCATCTACCATCTCATATTTGGAAAGACATTTGTAACCTTGGGAACAGGTTAAAAACTTCAGAAGTGTGGGGCCAGAGCCATGGAAGCCAGTTTGATTGGCATGACACATTTGCAGCCTGGGACATCATTATCCTACCCTGGGTCATGCCTACTCTGAAAGCTCCTGGTTATGCCAAGCAACGAACCTGTGATTCCACTAACCTGGAACAAGGAAATATTCTTCCCTCAGACATAGTGTCTTACAAACTCTGGGGTTCATTGCTATTACAAAGTCTAATTAACATGGGATGTGTGAATTGGCATAAAATCAGCCTTTGGCAGGTAAATCAGCTCAGCACCTTTGAACAGAAGACAGAAGATGGATGTCCATCTGGATGAACTTTGGGGATCAGGGCTGGTTTCCTGGTAGTGAAGCTAGGAAGAGTTCTCCCCAACCTGGTTTATCTTCCCCATGCCCTTGCGCCTTCCCAGTGCTTGGCTTCCTGTCCCTGAGACACCTCCTGGGATCAAGCCCTGGCTTGATACTGCTGCTGGATGTCTCACCTGTAAAATGAGGAGGATGGTGATGATCATACACACATCACAGGACTACTGTGATGACTCAGTGTGATAATCTGTGTAAAGTGCGCCACATAATAACCAGGCAGCTGAGTGTAGCTAGTGTTAGATCCTTCCCAATGCGCTCACCTCCCTATTTCTAACTCAGCCCTTAGCACATAGAACAATGATCTGTGTATACCTTTTTCTTACCCCTAAGAGTATAAGCATCCTGAGGGTAGGGCATTTCTCTTAATCATGTGTACCTAGTACTGAAGATGGTGCCTTGTAGACACTGACTGGGTCCTCAATATATATTTGAAGGATGGATATATAAAAGAAAGAATTGATAACTGGATGGATGAATAGGTGGGTGGATAAGTGAATAACTACATAGGTAGGTAGATGGGTGGAAGGAGGGATAGCAAAGGAGACAACTTTCTATAAGCCAAGGGTAGAAGCCTGCAACACACCCTTCCCTTGCTGTCCTAGAAGAAGCCATCCCTGTAAGACCTGCTCTCAGACTTTGGCCTCCAGAACTGATGCACAATGAGCGTTTGTTTTTGCAGCCACACCACCTGTGCTACTGTGTTATGCCAATCCTGGCTGATGCAGATATGAGTTCATCTAGGGATGAACTGGTAGGATCTGTCTTCCCCACACCTGGGCTGTATAATTATCATGGCTGCAAGGCAGCCATATTTAATTGTTCATGAGAGCAGACATGTAAAGGCTGCTCAGAGTTCTCTGGCAGTCCAGAGAAGGTGTCTCTGCTATGGAGCAGGAATGGAAGGTGAGAGGCAGGACCACTGAAATGAGGTCATGTGCCTTCATACTGTGGCGACAGTAGGTGTCCTGCATAGCTCCCTCCAGGTGGAGCCTCTGCTTTGGCTGAGCCTCAGTGTCCCTGGAGGACTTGGAAAAAGTGGTTGCCAGCACTCTGCCAGGCAAGGCTCTCAGGTCATGGAGGGCAGGGCTGAAGCTATTCAGTAAAGCAAACTCTGCAGGGGCTGGATGTGGCCAGCTTGAACAAGGACCGGTATTCTCCATCATGAAGGGCTCAGCTTAAAGGAAATACAATGCAAAAGCACCGAGATGCAAAGAGGACTCCATCTGCTCAGGCTATTTCTGGAATCCTAAGGCTCTGTTCATTTACTTAATCACTAATTTGATATTTTAAAAACTTGTCCTGATTCTTTCTCTCCAATAATAAAACATTGCCATTCTCTCTGTGCTCGGAAATTCTGTTCAGGGATAATTAACATAACTTACTTAATATGAATCTAGATGGTAATGGGATAAATCAAATCTGTAAGCCTGCTGTGTTTTAAATGAACTTCACTTCAGCCTGAAGGAAGGAGAATTCTAAATTCTGTGAGGCCTGGAGGACAGTCAACTCTGAGATGTGTAGAGAATGGCCAACTTCATGATACACAGATAATAGTAACCTTCATGATACCTGGTGTGATGTTCTTCTTGGTTTGTCAACTTGACTACATCTAGAAGTAACTGAAATGGAGGACATACCTATGAGGGATTTTTCTCTTTTTTGCTTAATTCGAAGTATGTAGATTCACTTCTAATCTGAACTTTTAAGGCAGGAAGACTCACATGCCTTTAATCTAGATCTTGAGGCAGTAAGATATACCTTCTATATGGGCCATACCATCTGCTGGAAGCTTATATAAGGACCTGGAAGAAGGAAGCTTTTGCTCTTTGCCTGCTTGCTGTCACCTTGCTAGCAAGTCCTTTCCTTCACTGGCATTAGAGCTTAGTTTTTCAGGATTCCAGTGTATACTGAAGACCAGCTAAGATATTCAGCCTTGTTGACTGAGCAACTACTGGACTCTTGGACTTTCTGTTCACAGTTTGCCATTGCTGGATTAGCTGGGCCACGGCTTGTAAGTCATTCTAATAAATCTCCCCACCTCTCTCTATCTCATCTATATGAGATTTATTCTATAAGTTCTGTTAGAGAGCACTGACTAATACACCTGGAGAACAGTCAACTCCATGATAGTCACGAACAGTCACTGAACCAACGAGTTATGTCTACAGGTTATTCACTGGTGCTCTCCCTTTCTAAGTGGAAGCCATGTCTCTGAAGCTTTCATTTGGAAAGAGAGAATCTAAAAAGAGAAAGCTCCCAGGGCACCCTGCTCAAGCAAGACTGCCTAAGAAAGCTTTTTCTCAGATTCAGCTGGGCAAGGGTTTGGAGGCCACTTGGAGCCACAGTCTTAGGGGCAGAATACAACATGGTCTTGGAGTAGATCACAGAATAATCCATGGAGTCTTGATTTTCTGGGCATGCAAATGCAAGAGCTGTGAGGTCATGGAGGCTTATGTCAAGATTCTAGAAAGGCTATGAAATCAGGTAATGTGTGCCAGTGTTGGGTTCTACATGCAGCATTCCAAGCAGAGCGAATCATGAAGCTGTGAAAAAGCCTCAGTTGCAGCAGAAACCCTAGATTGTTAGAAATGTAAAGAATGTGGGGCTGTCTGCTGAGGAAATATGCACACAATGAGGTGAGCCAGCCCACGAGAGAGGCTATATGTGCAGTAAATGGCAGGGCTAAAGGAACAGGGCTGAAAGCATGCCACCATATGCCCTGGATGACAGCATGGAGCTACAGGGATTGATGTTTGCTATAATTATATCTTTCATTGATTGTGCCATTTCTCTCTTTTGTAATGGAATGTTTATCTGGTGCCATTGGAAATATGTAACTTTCTTTTGATTTTACATAGGTTCACAGGTTGCCTTGAATCCCTGGGGAGACTTTACTCTGTAGACTTTTGAACAATGTGGAAACTATTAAGAATATTGTGACTCTTGAAGGTAGACAGAATGCAGTTTGCACTATGAGATGGCCGTGATCCTTGGGTAGCCAGGTACTGAATGCTATCGTTGACTCAGGAATGTCCTTCTTGATTCCATGTTTTGAATTCTTGGTCCCCTGCTCATAATGCTATTTTGAGTGGGAGATGGGGTCCAGCTGATAGAGATGGGTCACAGGCTGTGAGCCTTAGAGGATGACGCTCACACCTGGTTTTGCACCTTCATCCTTTGCCTCCTGCTGCATCGTGTGAATACTTTCTCCCACACTCCCGCAATGCCACAGCTGAGCCACCTCTGCTCTCCATGCCTTCTCCACCATGATGAACTGTGGCTGTCTGAAACCACGAAGTCATTCTTCCTTTAAGTTGTTTCTGTCAGGTGTTAGGTCACAGCAACGCCGTGTTGCTGAGATAAAACACCAGGACTGAACACGACTTATGGAAGCAATTGTTTATTTTTGCTTACAGTTCCAGGGGGATAAAGGTCCAGATGGCAGGGGAGCATGACAACAAGTAGCAGGGTTGGTGGCTGGAGCAGCAAGCTGAGAGCTTTGCAGAGACTGAACTAGAGGTAAGACCAGGCCTTACACTCCTGGTAATGTGCTTCCTGCAGCAAGACCACACCTCCTAAACTTCCCCAGGTAGTGCCACCAACTGGGAACCAAGCATTCAAATGCCCCAAGACTATGACAAAGATAATTTAGATGGAAACAAAAAAGAAACAACAACAAAAACAAAACAAAAAACAAAGCTAGAATACTGTGGAATAATCCTCCTATACACTGTGTGAATATATGTCACTATGATTGGTTTAATAAACAAGATGACTGGCCAATAGCTGAACAGGATAAAGTTAGGCAGGAGAGCCAACCTGAGAATGATGGGATGAGGAAGGGCAGAGTCAGAGGAGTCATTGGGAGATGCAGGAGAGGCAAGATGGGCATGCCTTACTGAAAAAAGGTACCAAGCCATGTGGCAAATCATAGATAAGAAATATGGGTTAATTTAAATATAGGAGTTAGTTAGTAACAAGCCTGAGCTATTGACCCGAGCATTTGTAATTAATATTAAGCCTCCCAGTGATTATTTGAGAGCAGCTACAGGACAAAAAAACTCCACCTACACTAGAAAAATCTCGGAAAGCAAATTTGTAATATGTGTGTATGTGTGTGCCTATGCGTGTGTGCCTTTATTACTATGGCTCAGATATGTTTGAATGTGTTCCCCAAAGGCTCACATGCTGAAAGTGCAGCCCCCAGTGTGGTGGTGAAACCTCCAAAGGTAGAATCGAGAGGAAAGTTATTAGGTCATTGGGATTAATGTAGTTTTGAGCAGACACATCTGGCTCTCAGGAGAGCAGGTTGTCTCAGAGATAGCCTGTTCTCTTCATCTCTCTTTCTCTTTGACTCAGTGTGCCATCACCCCCTCTCACACTCTGCTTGCACTCCCATGATGCCATCTGCCATGTAGTAATATAGCCAGAGGCCTTCATGAAGCCAAGCAGATGGGGACACAAAGCTCTTGGATCCCCAGAGTCATGAGTGAAATAAACTTCCTTTCTTCATTTGGTAGCCACTATTGGACATTCTCTTACAGCAATATAAAGTAGACCAGGGCAACAGCATATAAAATTTCAAACCTTCAGGTTAGCTGAATTCACACAAGGATGAGCAATAGAAAAATCACCAAAACTGAATTTTATATGTCGTTTCTATAGTAACCTCTGTGAATAAGCAGCAGGATGATGTCCCTAGAAAAGCATGCTAAAAATAAAGAGATCAAAGCTACAACACGCCTTTTCAAAGATGAGCTAAAAACATGTAAATAATTATACACAATACAAATGAGGAAAATTCAGAATGGGACGACAAAACTCATGAATTGGAAATAAGAGAGAAATGCATCTCAGCAGAGCTCAAGCTAGAAGGAGGATAATAGGAAATCAACAGGAGTCAGGGGTTGAGAGAAAGGGAGGAGTTGGGGGCTTTTACATAAACATGAAATCGAGGGCATAGAAACTGCTCCAGGGAACATGGCAGATCCTGGAGATAGGTAAAGAGGACCCAAAATAAGGATTGTAGCGGCATCCAAAAAAGATGCCCCAGGATCCCAGCTCTGAAAATCACACTTCAAAGGAAATTTAAAACAAACACTCAGGGACTGATTGTGCGGCTAAGACGGTCCCCATAGAGACCCTATACTCAGATTCTCTAACAACACGAGTGGACGTCACACAAAGGGGGGATGCCCTTCGTGATCCCGTGGGCGGGAAGAGCGAGCACCTGACTGAAGAGGGAAATAAACTGCATTGTCAGCACACCTCTGACCACCTTGCTCTGTTCCCGAAGGTAATGGAGTGAGTGACACGCTCAATATATTCAGGAGAGAAATGGAAATACAGTCATTACACCCACTAAAACTGGCTGTCAAGTGCCAGAGGGCACAAGGAACCATCGTCCGTGCAGCGCTTCGAGATGTCTCGCGAGGCTTGCCTAAGAAAATCCCCCCAAACGGCTCGCTGCTCACTGAAGCGAACAGCCAGAGGACTGCAGTAAGCTGCAGAATGCGGCTATGAGGGTCAAAGGAAGAGCATTGTGCCACCTGGGGCGGAGGAGACGGCTCTGTGGACAGAGGGCTTGCTGCGCAAGCCTCGGTTCTGGAGTTCACATCCCCGGCACCCATGTAAAAAGTTGGGTGTGTGTGGTGGCCTGTCTGTAATCTCTGTGCTGGAAGCAGAGACATGGAGTCCCCAGAGCTGGCTGGCTAGCTGGACTGGTGGAAACAATAAGTTTGGGGTTCAACAAGACAAGTTGCTTCAACAGAGAAGGTGGAGAGTATGTGATCAAGGAAGATGCCCTTTGTCAGTGTGGGGCCTCTTCATGCACATGCACACAAGTGCATGGGAACCCTACCCTACATGTGCACCCACACATGTAAACACACATAAACACACACATGTAGCACACAGACGTGAGGAAGCAAAGATATGGTCCAACACTGAAAAACAACTGAGTGTTTCTTGCTCTTAGTGATTGTAGCAGCAGGTGCCAGAGTCTGTGTTCTCAAGACTGGTGTGTGTGTGTGTGTGTGGTAAGCAGCGACACAGATATGCAATTGTGCAATATTCAGATTCTTTCATCCCTTGTGTGTATTTGAGATTGTGGGAGTTGGAGATGCTGCTATTATTCGAAAGAAAGCAAGTTAAAACACGGAGTTTGATTTTTTAAAATTACATGGACTTCAAAAGTATTTCCCGAGTGTGTGAATGCACATGAACAAGGCATGTACAACACACACACACACACACACACACACACACACACACACACACACACACACACGACGGAGAAGCTTGTAGGTCCAAAGCTCCAAATTTGTCATTAGATCCATTGTAAGGAAGAGAAAGAATGTGTGTTCCTTGGTGGGAGGTGGGGGGGGGCAGTGGGGAGCACTTCATAGGCCTAGCCAGTGTCTGTGAGACCATCTTTCCCAAGCCCTGCTGTGCTTAGATGGTCAGCTGCAAGCACTCTCTTATTTACCTTCCTCTGTATTTTAACCCTGACACTTCTTTGCCCATACTGGTACTCTAAGAGTTGTTTTTTTTTTTTCTCACTTTATTTGTATTTTATTTTGTGTTAATTTTTGTGTGTATGGTTTATGCATGTATGTGCATCAATATGTGTAGAGGAGTGAAGAGGCCGGAGGTCAATGTTGGGTATCCTCTTCTATGGCTCTTCATCTTTCCTTTTGAGACAGAGCCTCTCACTGAACCTGGAGTTCATGTTTTGACAATACTGGCTGGCCAGTGAGCCCCAGGATCCACATTCTCCACCTCCACAGCTCTGCAGTTACTGACACATGCCTTCATGCCTGGCTTTTACATGGGTGCTAAGGATCTGGATTCAATTTCTCATGCTTATACACAGCATTCTGTCTCCTGATCTAGATGGCATCTTCAGGTTTATTTCATGAACTGCCAAGTCACATAACTGCATAGAGTGGATTCTTCCTGTGCTCTGTTTCATAGCGACAGATCGAACACTGATGACGATGGATTAAATACCAAGGCATTGTCTGAGGGGCTTGATCTGCTCAGCATCCACACACCCACGATGGCTTCAGTAAGGCAGGTGCAGGCTGCAAGGCACACTTTCAGGACGGCGCCTTCTTTCTTTTTAGCCTTTGCCAGTTGGGTAGCTGTGGCTTCTCCAACATCCATCCTATCATGTGAAGTGTGCACACCGACACTAACACACAGTTCATTCAGAGACGTCATGAGAAGGTGAGTGTGTGTGGGTTCCCTGTAAGCCACAGGGGACCCTGTGGATCCCTCCCCACTGGTGATACACGATGAAAACAGGGTGCCCCAACAGAGTTAGTTTTCTGCAAATTTCTTACTCTGGTGCAACCCTTTTCCTCGCTTCTTACTAATACCTGATGGATGTGACAGGTGTATTTAAACTCTTAGATGACGCTGGTAGAGCAAGCAGTAGCAATGAGCCCTGCCTAGTCACATGCTGAAAGGAGTTGAAGTCAATGGAAACACATTTCTCTGTCTGCCAAGCCTGACTATGTGTCTATAGAAAGTTCATATTATCCGAGACAGTACCACGTGTCTATAGAATGTTCATATTGACCCAGACGGTTACCATGTGTCTAGAGAATGTTCATATTGACCCAGACTGTTACCATGTGTCTATAGAATGTTCACTATGTCCCAGACAGTTACCACGTGTCTATAGAATGTCCATATTGTCCCAGACTGTTACCATGTGTCTATAGAAAGTTCATATTGTCCCAGACTGTTACCACGTGTCTATAGAATGTTCATTTTGTCCTAGACTGTTACCATGTGTCTATAGAATGTTCCCTATGTCCCAGAATGTTACCACGTGTCTATAGAATGTTCACTATGTCCAAGACTGTTACCATGTGTCTATAGAATGTTCACTATGTCCCAGACAGTTACCACGTGTCTATGGAAAGTTCACTATGTCCTAGACTGTTACCACGTGTCTATAGAATGTTCATATTGTTCCAGACTGTTACCACGTGTCTATAGAATGTTCATATTGTCCCAGACCATTACCATGTGTCTATATAATGTTCACTATGTCGCAGACTGTTACCATGTTTCTATAGAATGTTCACTATGTCCCAGGCTGTTACCACGTGTCTATAGAATGTTCATATTGTCCCAGACTGTTACCACGTGTCTATAGATTGATCACTATGTACCAGACTGTTACCATGTGTCTATAGAATGTTCATATTGTCCCAGGCTGTTACCACATGTCTATAGAATGTTCATATTGTCCCAGGCTGTTACCACGTGCCTATATAATGTTCATATTGTCCCAGACTGTTACCATGTGTCTATAGAATGTTCCCTATGTCCCAGACTGTTACCATGTGTCTATAGAATGTTCACTATGTCCCAGACTGTTACCACGTGTCTGCAGAAAGTTCACTATGTCTCAGAGTGTTACCACATGTCTATAGAATGTTCATATAGTGTCAGAGTGCTACCATGTTTCTATAGAATGTTCACTATGTCCAAGACTCTTACCACGTGTCTATAGAATGTTCGTATTGTCCCACTGTTACCACCTGTCTATGGAATGTTCCAATTGTCCTGGAATGTTACCACGTGTCTATAGAATGTTCACTATGTCCAAGGCTGTTACCATGTGTCAATAGAATGTTAATATTGTCCCACACTGTTACCACGTGTCTATAGAATGTTCATATTGTCCCAGACTGTTACCATATGTCTATAGATTGATTACTATGTCCCAGACTGTTACTATGTGTCTATAGAATGTTCACTATGTCCCAGACTGCTACCATGTGTCTATAGAATGTTCACTATGCCCCTGACTGTTACCATGTGTCTATAGAATGTTCATATTCTCCCAGACTGTTACCACGTGTCTATAGAATGTTCACTATGTCTCAGACTGTTACCACCTGTCTATAGAATGTTCATATTGTCCCAGACTGTTACCAGGTGTCGATAGAATGTTCACTATGTCCCAGACTGTTACCACATGTATATAGACTGTTCATATTGTCCTAGACTGTTATCACCTGTCTATAGAATGATCATATTTCCCAGACTGTTACCACGTGTCTATAGAATGTTCACTATGTCCAAGAATGTTACCATGTATCTATGGAATGTTCACTATGTGCAAGACTGTTACCACATGTCTATGGAAAGTTCACTATGTCCCAGGATGTTACCACTTGACTATAGAATGTTCATAATGTCCCAGACTGTTACCACGTGTCTATAGAATGTTCATATTGTCCCAGAGTGTTACCACCTGTCTATAGATTGTTTACTATGTCCCAGACTGTTACCACGTGTCTATGGAATGTTCACAATGTCTAAGACTGTTACCATGTGTTGATAGAATGTTCATATTGTCCCAGACTGTTACCAAGTGTCTATAGAATATTCATTATCTCCCAGAGTGGTACCATGTGTCGATAGAATGTTCACTATGTCCCAGACTGTTACCACGTGTACATAGACTGTTCATATTATCCCAGACTGTTATCACCAGTCTATAGAATGATCATATTGTCCCAGACTGTTACCACGTGTCTATAGAATATTCACTATGTCCCAGACTGTTACCACGTGTCTATAGAATATTCACTATGTCCAAGACTGTTACCATGTGTCTATAGAATGTTCACTATGTGCAAGAGTGTTACCACGTGTCTATGGAAAGTTCACTATGACCCAGACAGTTAACACGTGACTATAGAATGTTCATATTGTCCCAGAATGTTACCATGTGTCTATAGAATGTTCACTATGTCCAAGGCTGTTACCATGTGTCTATAGATTGATCACTATGTCCCAGACTGTTACCACGTGTCTATAGAATGTTCATATTGTGTCAGACTGTTACCATGTGTCTATAGAATGTTAACTATGCCCCAGACTGTTACCACGTGTCTATAGAATGTTCATATTGTCCCAGACTGTTACCACCTGTCTATGGAATGTTCATATTGTCCCGGACTGTTGTCACGTGTCTATAGAATGTTCATATTGTCCCAGACTGTCACTATGTATCAATAGAAAGTTCATATTGTCCCAGAATGTTACCACATGTTTATAGAATGTTCATATTTTCCCAGACTGTTACCACGTGTCTATAGAAAGTTCAATATGTCCAAGACTGTTACCATGTGTCTATAGAAAGTTCACTATGTGCAAGACTGTTACCATGTGTCTATGGAAAGTTCACTATGTTCCAGACTGTTACCACGTGTCTATAGAATGTTCATATTGTCCCAGACTGTTCCAATATGTCTATAGATTGTTTACTATTTCCCAGAATGTTACCACGTGTCTATAGAATATTCACTATGTCTAAGACTGTTACCAAGGGTTGATTGAATGTTCATATTGTCCTAGACAGTTACCACCTCTCTATAGATTGTTCACTATTTCCCAGATTGATTCCATGTGTCTATAGAATGTTCATATTTTCCCAGGCTGTTACCACATATCTATAGAATGTTCATATTGTCCCAGACTGTTACCATGTGTCTACAGAATGTTCCCTATGTCCCAGACTGTTACCTTGTGTCTACAGAATGTTCAGTATGTCCCAGACTGTTACCAAGTGTCTATAGAATGTTCATATTGTCCCAGACTGTTACCACGAGTCTATAGAATGTTCATATTGCCCCAGACGGTTACCATGAGTATATAGATTGTTCACTATGTCTGAGAGGGTTCCCACGTGTCTATAGAACGTTCTTATTTTCCCAGACTGTTACCACGTGTCTATAGAATATTCACTGTGTCCCAGAGTGTTACCAGGTGTCTATAGAATGTTCATATTGTGTCAGACTGTTATCACGTGTCTATAGAATGTTCACTATGTCCCAGACTGTTACCACGTGTTTATAGAATGTTCATATTGTCCCAGACTGTTACCACCTGTCTATGGATGTTCATATTGTCCCAGACTGTTTCTACGTGTCTATAGAATGTTCACTATGTCCAAGACTGATACCATGTGTCTATAGAATGTTCATATTGTCCCAGACTGTTTTCACGTGTCTATAGATTGTTTACTATGTACCACAATGTTACCATGTGTCTATAGAATGTTCATATTGTCCCAGGTTGTTACCACATATCTATAGAATGTTCATATTATCCCAGACTGTTACCATGTGTCTAAAGAATGTTACCTATGTCCCAGACTGTTACATTGTGTCTATAGAATGTTCAGTATGTCCCAGACTGTTACCAAGTGTCTATAGAATGTTCATATTGTCCCAGACTGTTACCACGTGTCTATAGAATGTTCATATTGTCCCAGACAGTTACCATGAGTATATAGATTGTTCACTATGTCCCAGAGGGTTACAACGTGTCTATAGAATGTTCATATTGTCTAAGACTGTTACCATGTGTTGATAGAATGTTCACAATGTCCCAGACTGTTACCACGTGTATATAGAATGTTCATATTGTCCCAGTTTATTACCACATGTCTATATATTGTATACTATGTCCCAGACTGTTACCATGTGTCTATAGAATGTTCATATTGTCCCAGACTGTTACCACCTGTCTATAGAATGTTCATATTGCCCCAGAATTTTACCATGTGTCGATAGAATGTTCACTATGTCCCAGAATGTTACCTCATGTATATAGACTGTTCATATTGTCCGAGACTGTTACCAACTGTTTATAGAATGTTCATATTGTCCAAGACTGTTACCACGTATCTATAGAATGTTCCTATTGTCCCAGACTGTTAGCACGTGTCTATAGAATATTCACTATGTCCAAGACTGTTACCGTGTGTCTATAGAATGTTCACTATGTCCAAGACTGTTACCATGTGTCTATAGAATGTTCATATTGTCCCAGACTGTTTCCAAGTGTCTATAGATTGTTTACTATGTACCACAATGTTACCACGTGTCTATTGAATGTTCACTATGTCCCAGACTGTTACCATGTGTCTATAGAATGTTCCTATTGTCCAAGACTGTTAACACATGTCTATAGATTGTTTACTATGTCCCAGACTGTTACCACGTGTCTATAGAATGTTCATATTGTCCCAGACTGTTACCATGTGTCTATAGATTGTTTACTATATCCCAGACTGTTACCGCGTGTCTATAGAATATTCACTATGTCTAAGACTGTTACCATGTGTTGATAGAATGTTCATACTGTCCCAGACAGTTACGACCTGTCTATAGATTGTTCACTATGACCCAGATTGTTACCATGTGTCTATAGAATGTTCATATTGTCCCAGGCTGTTACCACATGTCTATTGAAAGTTCATATTGTCCCAGACTGTTACCATGTGTCTAAAGAATGTTACCTATGTCCCAGACTGTTACCATGTGTCTATAGAATGTTCACTATGTCCGAGACAGTTACCACGTGTCTATAGAATGTTCATATTGTTCCAGACTGTTACCACGTGTCTATAGTATGTTCATATTGTCCCAGACAGTTACCATGAGTATATAGAATGTTCACTATGTCCCAGAATGTTACCCCGTGTCTATTGAATGTTCATATTGTCCCAGACTGTTACAACCTGTCTATGGAATGTTCATACTGTTCCGGACTGTTACCACGTGTCTATAGAATGTTCATTATGTCCAAGGCTGTTACCATGTTTCTATAGAATGTTCACTATGTCCCAGACTATTACCACGTGTCTATAGAATGTTCACTGTGTCCCAGCGTGTTACCACGTGTCTACAGAATGTTCATATTGTGTCATACTGTTACCATGTGTCTATAGAATGTTTACTATGTCCTAGACTGTTACCACGTGTCTATAGAATGTTCATATTGTCCCAGACTGTTACCACCTGTCTATGGAATGTTCATACTGTCACGGAATGTTACCACATGTCTATAGAATGTTCATACTGTCCCAGAATATTACCACGTATCAATAGAAATTTCATATTGTCCCAGACTGTTACCATGTGTCTATAGAATGTTGATATTGTCCCAAACTGTTACCACTTGTGTATAGATTGTTTACTATGTCCCAGACTGTTATCACATATTTATAGAATGTTCACTATGTCTCAGACTGTTACCATGTGTCTATAGAATGTTCATATTCACCCAGACTGTTACCACGTGTCTATAGAATGTTCATATTCCCAGACCGTTAGCATATGTCTATAGAATGTTCATATTCACCCAGACTGTTACCATGTGTCTATAGAATGTTCACTATGTCCCAGACATTTACTATGCGTCTATGGAAAGTTCACTATATCCCAGAAAGTTATCACGTGTCTATAGAATGTACATACTATCCCAGACTTTTACCACTTGTCTATAGATTATTTACTATGTCCCAGACTGTTACCACATGTCTATAGAGTGTTCACTATGTCTCAGACTGTTACCATGTGTGTATAGAATGTTCATATTGTCCCAGACCGTTAAGATGTGTCTATAGAATAATTATGATGTCCCAGACTGTTACCATGTGTCTATAGAAGGTTCACCATGTCCCAGACTGTTACCACGTGTCTATAGAATGTTCACTATGTCCCAGACTGCTACCACGTGTCTATAGAATGTTCATATTGTCCCGGACTGTTACCACGTGTCTATAGAATGTTCATATTGCCCAGACTGTTACCATGTGTCGATAGAATGTTCACTATGTCCCAGACTGTTACCACGTGAATATAGACTGTTCATATTGTCCCAGACCGTTACCACCTGTCTATATAATGTTCATATTCTCCCAGACTGTTACCAGGTGTCTATAGAAAGTTCACTAAGTCCAAGATTGTTACCATGTGTCTATAGAATGTTCACTATGTCCCAGACTGTTACCACGTGTCTATAGAATGTTCATATTGTCCCAGACTGTTACCACCTCTCTATGTAATGTTCATACTGTTACGGAATGTTACCACATGTCTATAGAATGTTCATATTGTCCCAGACTGTTACCATGTATCAATAGAAAGTTCATATTGTCCCAGACTGTTACCACGTGTCTATAGAATGTTCACTATGACCAAGACCATGTATCTATAGAATGTTCACTATGTCCCAGAAGGTTACCATGTGTCTATAGAATGTTCATATTTCCCAGATTGTTACCATGTGTCTATAGAATGTTCACTATGTCCCAGATTGTTACCACGTGTCTATAGAATGTTCACTATGACACAGAGTGTTACCACGTGTCTATGGAATGTTCATATTTCCCAGAATGTTACCATGTGTCTATAGAATGTTCATATTGTCCCAGACTGTTACCACGTGTCTATAGAATGTTCATATTATCCCAGACTGTTACCACGTGTCTATAGAATGTTCACTTTGTCCCAGACTGTTACCATGTGTCTATAGAATGTTCCTATTGTCCCAGACTGTTAACACATGTCTATAGATTGTTTACTATGTCCCAGACTGTTACCATGTGTATATAGAATGTTGATCATGTCCAAGACTGTTACCATGTGTCTATAGAATGTTGATATTGTCCCAGACTGTTACCATGTGCCTATAGAATGTTCAGTATGTCCCACACTGTTACCATGTGTCTATAGAATGTTCACTATGTCCCAGACTGTTACCACGTGTCTATATAGAATGTTCATATTGTCCCAGGCTGTTTCCACATGTCTATAGAGTGTTCATATTGTCCCAGACTGTTACCATGTGTCTATAGAAGGTTCACTATGTCCCAGACTGTTATCTCGTGTTTATAGAATGTTCATATTATCCCAGTCTGTTACCATGTGTCTATAGAATATTCACTATGTCCAAGACTGTTACCATGTGTCTATTGAATGTTCATATTTACCCAGACTGTTACCACGTGTCTATAGATTGTTTACTATGTCTCAGATTGTTACCATGTGTCTATAGAATGTTCACTATGTGCCAGAAAGTTACTATGTGTCTATAGAATGTTCATATTTTCCCAGACTGTAACCATGTGTCTATAGAATGTTCAGTATGTCCCAGACTGTTACCACGTGTCTATAGAATGTTCATATTGTCCCAGACTGTTACCATGTGTCTATAGATTGTTTACTATGTTCCAGACTGTTACCACGTGTCTATAGAATGTTCTTATTGTCCCAGGCTGTTTCCACGTGTCTGTAGAGTGTTCATATTGTCCCAGACTGTTACCATGTGTCTATAGAATGTTACCTATGTCCCAGACTGTTACCATGTGTCTATAGAAGGTTCACTATGTCCCAGATTGTAACCTCGTGTGTATAGAATGTTCATATTGTCCCAGACTGTTACCACGTGTCTATAGAATGTTCATATTGTCCTAGTCTGTAACCATGTGTCTATAGAATGTTCACTATGTCCAAGACTGTTACCACGTGTCTATAGAATTTTCACTATGTCCCAGAAAGTAACCATGTGCCTATTGAATGTTCATATTTTACCAGACTGTAACCATGTGTCTATAGAAAGTTCATATTTCCAAGACTGTTACCATGAGTCTATTGAATGGTCATATTGTACCAGACGGTTACCACGTCTCTATAGATTGTTCACTATGTCCCAGAGTGTTACCATGTGTCTATGGAATGTTCATATTGTCCCAGACTGTTGCCATGTGTATATGGAATGTTCATATTGTCCAATCCGTTACCATGTGTCTATGGAATGTTCACTATGTCCCAGACTGTTACCATGTGTCTATAGAAGGTTCACTATGTCCCAGACTGTTACCATGTGTCTATAGAATGTTCATATGTATCCAGACAGTTACCACGTGTCTATAGAATGTTCATATTGTCTCAGACTTTTACTGTGTGTCAATAGAATGTTCATATTTTCCCAGAATGATACCACGTGTCTATAGAAAGTTCACTATGTCCTAGACTGTTACCATGTGTCTATAGAATGTTCACTATGTGCAAGACTGTTACCATGTGTCTATGGAAAGTTCACTATGTTCCAGACTGTTACCACATGTCTATAGAATGTTCATATTGTCCCAGACTGTTACCATGTGTCTATAGATTGTTTACTATGTCCCAGAATGTTACCACGTGTCTATAGAATATCACTATGTCTAAGACTGTTACCATGTGTTGATTGAATATTCATATTGTCCTAGACAGTTACCACCTGTCTATATATTGTTCACTATGTCTCAGATTGATACCATGTGTCTATAGAATGTTCGTATTGTCCCAGGCTGTTACCACATATCTATAGAATGTTCATATTGTCCCAGACAGTTATCATGTGTCTAAAGAATGTTACCTATGTCCCAGACTGTTACCATGTGTCTATAGGCTGTTCATATTGTCCCAGACAGTTACCATGTGTCTATAGAATGTTAATAATGTCCCAGTCTGTTACCACGTGTCTCTAGATTGTTTAGTATGTCCCAGACTGTTAACACGTGTTTATAGAAAGTTCCTATTGTCTCAGACTGTTACCACGTGTCTATTGATTGTTTAATATGTCCCAGATTGCTACCACGTGTCTATAAATTGTTTACTTTGTCCCAGACTGTTACCACATGTCTATAGAATGTTCACTGGTCCCAGACTGTTACTATGTGTCTATAGGATGTTCATATTTTCCCAGACTGTTACCACGAGTCTATAGAATGTTCTTGTTGCCCCAGACGGTTACCATGAGTATATAGATTGTTCACTATGTCCCAGAGGGTTACCATGTGTCTATAGAAGGTTCACATTGTCCCAAACTGTTACCACCTGTCTATGGAATGTTCATATTGTCCCAGACTGTTACCATGTGTCTATAGAATGTTCATATTGTCCCAGACTTCTACCACGTGTCTATAGATAGTTCACTATGTCCCAGAGTGTTACCATGTTTCCATAGAATGTTCATATTGTCCCAGACTGTTACCACGTGTCTATGGAATGTTCATATTGTCCGAGACTGTTACCACGTGTCTATAGAATGTTCACTATGTCCCAGACTGTTACCATGTGTCTATAGAATGTTCATATTGTTCCAGACTGTTAGCACCTGTATATAGAATGTTCATATTTTCCCAGACTTTTACCATGTCGATAGAATGTTCACTATGTCCCAGAATGTTACCTCGTGTATATAGACTGTTCATATTGTCTCAGACTGTTACCACCTGTTTATAGAATGTTGTGTTGTCCCAGACTGTTAGCACGTGTCTATAGAATGTTCACTATGTCCAAGACTGTTACTGTGTTTCTATAGAATGTTCACTATGTCCAAGACTGTTACCATGTGTCTACAGAATGTTCATATTGTCCAGATTGTTACCATGTGTCTTTAGAATGTTCATATTGTCCCAGACTGTTACCATGTGTCTACAAAAAGTTCATATTTTCCAGACTGTTACATGAGTCCTTTAAAATGTTCATATTGTCCCTGACTATTAACACGTGTCTAATAGAATGTTCACTATGTCCCAGACTGTTAACACGTGTCTATAGAATGTTCACTATGTCCCAGACTGTTAACACGTGTTTATAGAAATTTCCTATTGTCCCAGACTGTTACCACGTGTCTATTTATTGTTTAATATGTCCCAGATTGCTACCACGTGTCTATAAATTGTTTACTTTGTCCCAGACTGTTACCACATGTCTATAGAATGTTCACTGGTCCCAGACTGTTACCATGTGTCTATAGGATGCTCATATTTTCCCAGACAGTTACTATGTGTCTATAGAATGTTAATAATGTCCCAGTCTGTTACCACATGTCTATAGATTGTTTACTATGTCCCAGACTGTTACCACGTGTCTATAGAATGTTCACTATGTCCAAGACTGTTACCGTGTGTCTATAGAATGTTCATATTGTCCCAGACTGTAACCACGAGTCTATAGAATGTTCATGTTGCCCCAGACGGTTACCATGAGTATATAGATTGTTCACTATGTCCCAGAGGGTTACCACGTGTCTATAGAAGGTTCATATTTTCCCAGACTGTTACCAACTGTCTATGGAATGTTCATATTGGCCCAGACTGTTACCACGTGTCTATAGAATGGTCACTATGTCCAAGACTGTTACCATGTGTCTATAGAAAGTTCACATTGTCCCAAAATGTTACCACCTGTCTATAGAAAGTTCATATTGTCCCAGACTGTTACCATGTGTCTATAGAATGTTCATATTGTCCCAGACTTCTACCACGTGTCTATAGATAGTTCACTATGTCCCAGAGTGTTACCATGTGTCCATAGAATGTTCATATTGTCCCAGACTGTTACCACATGTCTATGGAATGTTCATATTGTCCGAGACTGTTACCACGTGTCTATAGAATGTTCATTTTGTCCAGACTGTTACCATGTGTCTATAAAATGTTCATATTGTCCCAGACTGTTACCACCTGTCTATAGATTGTTTACTATGACCCAGACTGTTAGCACATGTTTATAGAAAGTTCACTATGTCCCAGATTGTAACCATGTGTCTATACAATGTTCATATTGTCCCAGACCGTTACTATGTTTCTATAGAATGTTCACATTGTCCCAGCCTGTTACCATGTGTCTATAGAAAGTTCATATTTCCCAGACTGTTACCATGTGTCTATAGAATGTTCATATTGTCCCAAACTGTTATCACGTGTCTATAGATTGTTTACTATGTCCCAGACTGTTACCATGTGTCTATAGAATGTTCATATTGTCCCAGACTGTTACCACGTGTCTATATAATGTTCATATTGTGCCAGACCGTTACCATGTGTCTACAGAATGTTCATATTGTCCCAGACTGTTACCACGTATCTATAGATTGTTTATTATGTCCCAGACTGTTACCATGTGTCTATAGAATGTTCACTATATCCAAGACTGTTACCATGTGTCTATAGAATGTTAATATTGTCCTAGACTGTTACCATGTGTCTATCGATTGTTTACCTATATTCCAGACTGTTACCACGTGTCTATAGAATGTTCACTATGTCCCAGACTGTTACCATGTGTCTATAAAATGTTCATATTTTCCAAGACTGTTACCATGTGGTCTATAGAATGTTCATATTTTCCAGACTCTAACCATGTATCTATTGAATGTTTCTATTGTCCCAAACTGTTACCACGTGTCTACAGAATGTTCACTATGTCAAAGAGTGTTACATGTGTCTATAGAAAGTTCACTATGTTTCAGAATGTTGCCACGTGTCTATAGAATGTTCATATTGTCCCAGACTGTTACCATGTGTTTATAGAATGTTCACATTGTCCCAGCCTGTTACCATGTGTCTATAGAAAGTTCATATTGCCCCAGACTGTTACCACATGTCTATAGAATGTTCATATTGTCCTAGACTTTTCCCACCTGTCTATAGATTGTTTACTATGTCCCAGACTGTTACCACGTGTCTATAGAATATTCAGTATGTCCAAAACTGTTACCATATGTCTATAGAATGTTCATATTGTTCCAGACGGTTACCACATGTCTATAGAATGTTCATTATGTCCCAGACCGTTACCATGTGTCTGTAGAATGTTGACTGTGTCCGAGACTGTTACCATGCGTCTATAGAATGTTCATTATGTCCCAGTCTGTTACCATGTGCCTGTAGAATGTTCACTCTGTCCTAGATGTTTACCACGTGTCTATAGAATTATCATATTGTTCCAGACTGTTACCATGTGTCTATATATTGTTTACTATGTCCCAGACTGTTAGCACATAGCTGTAGAAAGTTCACTATATCCCAGACTGTAACTATGTGTCCTATAGAATGTTCATATTTTCCCAGACCAGTACAATGTGTCTATAGAATGTTCACATTGTCCCAGCCTGTTACCATGTGTCTATAGAAGTTCATATTTCCCAGACTGTTACTGTGTCTATAGAATGTTCATATTGTCCTAGACTGTTACCACATGTCTATAGATTGTTTACTATGTCCCAGACTGTTACCACGTGTCTATAGAATGTTCACTATGTCCAAGACTGTTACCGTGTGTCTATAGAATGTTCATATTGTCCCAGACTGTTACCACGTGTCTATAGAATGTTCATATTGTCCCAGACTGTTACCACGTGTCCATTGAATGTTTACTATGTCTCAGAGTGTTACCATGTGTCTATAGAAAGTTAACTATGTCCCAGAATTTTACCATGTGTCTATTGAATGTTCATGTTGTTCCAGACTGTTACCACATGTCTATAGAGTGTTCATATTTTCCCAGACTGTTACCATGTGTGTATAGAAAGTTCCTGTTTACCAGACTGATACCACGTGTCTATAGAATATTCATATTGTCCCAGACTGTTACCACGTGTTTATATAGTGTTCATATTGTCCCAGACCGTTACCATGTGTCTATAGAATGTTCTTATTGTCCCAGACTGTTACCACGTAACTATAGATTGTTTATTATGTCCCAGACTGTTACCACGTGTCTATAGCATGTTTACTATGTCCAAGACTGTTACGAACTGTCTATAGAATGTTTACTATGTCCCAGACTGTTACCACGTGTCTATAGAATGTTCACTATATCCAAGACAGTTACCATGTGTCTATAGAATGTTCATATTGTCCCAGACTGTTACCATGTGTCTATAGATTGTTTACTATATTCCAGACTGTTACCACGTGTCTATAGAATGTTCACTATGTCCCAGACTGTTATCATGTGTCTATAAAATGTTCATATTGTCCAAGACTGTTACCATGTGTCTATGGAATGTTCATATTGTCCGAGACTGATACCAAGTGTCTATAGATTGTTTACTATGTCCCAGACTGTTAGCACATGTCTATAGAAAGTTTACTATGTCCCAGATTGTAACCATGTGTCTATACAATGTTCATATTGTCCCAGACCGTTACTATGTTTCTATAGAATGTTCACATTGTCCCAGCCTGTTACCATGTGTCTATAGAAAGTTCATATTTCCCAGACTGTTACCATGTGTCTATACAATGTTCATATTGTCTCAGACTGTTACCACATGTCTATAGAATGTTCATATTTTCCCAGACTGTTACCATGTGTCTATTTAATGTGTACTATGCCCCAGAGTGTTACCATGTGTGTATAGAAAAGTTCACAATATTCCAGACTTTTACCATGTGTCTTTAGAATGTTCATATTGTTCCAGACTGTTACCACATGTCTATAGAGTGTTCCTCTTGTCCCAGACTGTTACCATGTGTCAATAGAAAGTTCATGTTTCCCAGACTGATACCACGTGTCTATTGAATGTTCATATTGTCCCAGACTGTTACCACATGTCTATAGAATGTTCATATTGTCCCAGACTATTACCATGTGTCTATAGAATGTTCACATTGTCCCAGACTGTTACCACATGTCTATAGATTGTTTACTATGTCCCAGACTGTTGCCAAGTGTCTATAGAATGTTCACTATGTCCAAGACTGTTACGAACTGTCTATAGAATATTCACATTGTCCCAGACTGTTACCACGTGTCTATAGATTGTTTACTATGTCCCAGACTGTTCACACATGTCTGTGGAAAGTTCACTATGTCCCAGACTGTAACCATGTGTCTATAGAATGTTCATATTGTCCCAGACCGTTACAATGTGTCTATAGAATGTTCACATTGCCCCGGCCTCTTACCATGTGTCCATAGAAAGTTCATATTTCCCAGACTGTTACCATGTGTCTATAGAATGTTCATATTGTCCCAGACTGTTACCACGTGTCTATAGATTGTTTACTATGTCCCAGACTGTAACCATGTGTCTATAGAATGTTCAATAATTCCAAGACTGTTACCATGTGTCCATAGAATATTCATATTGTCTCAGACTGTTACCACATGTCTATAGAATGTTCATATTGTCCCAGACTGTTAACACGTGTCTTTTGAATGTTTACTATGTCCCAGACGGTTACCACGTATCTATAGAATGTTCACTATGTCCCAGAATTTACCATGTGTCCATAGAATGTTCATGTTTACCAGACTCATACCAGGTGTCCATAGAATGTTCATATTGTCCAAGACTGTTACCACGTGTCTATATAATGTTCATATTGTCCCAGACCGTTACCATGTGTCTATAGAATGTTCATATTGTCCCAGACTGTTACCACGTGTCTATAGATTGTTTACTACATCCCAGATGGTTAACACGTGTCTATAGAATGTTCACTATGTCCCAGACTGTTACGAACTGTCTATAGAATATTTACTATGTCCCAGACGGTTACCACGTGTCTATAGAATGTTCACTATGTTCCAGACTGTTACCACGTGTCTATAGTATGTTCATATTGTCCAAAACTGTTACCATGTGTCTATAGAATGTTCATATTTCCCAGACTGTAACCATTTGTCTATAGAATGTACATAGTGCCCTAGACTGTTACCACGTGTCTATAGAACGTTCACTATGCCCCAGACAGTTACCAAGTGTCTACAGAATGTTGCTATTTTTTCAGACTGTTACCACGTGTCTATAGATTGTTTACTATATCCCAGACTGTTACCACGTGTCTATTGAATGTTCCCTATGTCCAAGACTGTTACCATGTTTCTATAGTATGTTCATATTGTCCCAGATTGTTACCACGTGTCTATAGAATGTTTACTATGACCCAGATTGTTACCATGTGTTTATGGTTTGTTCACTATGTCCCAAACTGTTACCATGTGTCTATAGAAACTTCACTATGTCCCAGACTGTTACAATGTTTCTATAGAATGTTCATATTGTCCAAGATCGTTACCATGTCCTATAGAAGTTTCACATTGTCAGTCTCCTACTGTGTCATCACAGTCTCCTATTGTGTCATCCCTGTCTCCTACTGTGTCATCACAGTCTCCTACTGTGACATCACAGCCACCTATTGTGTCATCACAGTCTCCTACTGTGTCATCACAGTCTCCTGTTGTGTCATCACATTCTCCTATTGTGTCTTTATGGTCTCCTATTGTGTCATCACAGTCTCCTATTGTGTCATCACAGTCTCCTATTGTGTCATCACGGTCTCGTATTGTGTCATCGCAGTCTCCTATTGTGTGATCACAGTCTCCTACTGTGCCATCACAGTCTCTTATTTTGTCATCACAGTCTCCTATTGTGTGATCACAGTCTCCTATTTTGTCATCATAGTCTCCTATTGTGTCATCACGGTCTCCTACTGTGTCATCACAGTCTCCTATTGTGTCATCACAGTCTCCTATTGTGTCATCACAGTCTCTTACTGTGTCATCACGGTCTCCTTCTGTGTCATCACAGTCTCCTCTTGTGTCATCACAGTCTCCTACTGTGTCATCACAGTGTCCTATTTTGTCATCACAGTCTTCTACTGTGAAATCACAGCCTCCTATTGTGTCATCACGGTCTCCTACTGTGTCATCACAGTCTCCTATTATGCCATCATAGTCTCCTATTGTGGCATCACGGTCTCCTACTGTGTCATAATTGTCTCCTATTGTGTCGTCTCAATATCCTTTTGTGTCATCACATTCTCCTATTGTGTCACCACGGTCTCCTACTGTCATCACAGTCTCCTACTGACATCACAGCCTCCTATTTTGTATTCACAGTCTCCTACTGACATCACAGCCTCCTATTGTGTCATCACAGTCTCCTACTGTGTCATCACACTCTCCTGTAGTGTCATCACAGTCTCCTATTGTGTCATCACGGTCTCCTACTGTGTCATCACGGTCTCCTACTGTGTCATCACATTCTCCTATTGTGTCATTACGGTCTCCTATTGTGTCATCACAGTCTCCTATTGTGTCATCACAGTCTCCTATTGTGTCATCACAGTCTTCTACTGTGTCATCACAGTCTCCTATTGTGTGATCACAGTCTCCTACTGTGCCATCACAGTCTCTTATTTTGTCATCACAGTCTCCTATTGTGTGATCACAGTCTCCTATTTTGTCATCATAGTCTCCTATTGTGTCATCACGGTCTCCTACTGTGTCATCACAGTCTCCTAATGTGTCATCATAGTCTCCTATTGTGTCATCACAGTCTCCTACTGTGTCATCACGGTCTCCTACTGTGTCATCACAGTCTCCTCTTGTGTCATCACAGTCTCCTACTGTGTCATCACGGTCTTTTACTGTGTCATCACAATCTCCTTCTGTGTCATCACAGCCTCCTATTGTGTCATCTCAGTCTCCTATTGTGTCATCACAGTATCCTACTGTGTCATCACAGTCTCCTATTGTGTCATGACAGTCTCCTACTGTGTCATCACAGTCTCCTATTTTGTCATCACAGTCTCCTATTGTGTCATCACAGTCTCCTACTGTGTCATCACAGTCTCCTATTGTGTTTCACAGTCTCCTATTGTGTCATCACGGTCTCCTATTGTGTCATTACAGTCTCCCATTGTGTCATCACGGTCTCCTACTGTGTCATCATGGTCTCCTTCTGTGACATCACAGTCTCCCACTGTGTCATCACTGTCTCCTATTGTGTCATCAGAGTCTCCTACTGTTCATCACAGTCTCCTATTGTGTTTCACAGTCTCCTACTGTGACATCACAGCCTCCTATTGTGTCATCACAAACTCCTATTGTGTCAGTACGGTCTCCTACTGTGTCATGCCAGTCTCCTATTTTGTCATAATGGTCTCCTACTATGTCATCACGGTCTCCTACTATGACATCACAGCCTTCTATTGTGTCATCACAGTCTCCTATTGTGTCACTACAGTCTCCTACTGTGTCATCACAGTCTCCTATTGTGTCATCACAGTCTCATACAGTGTCATCACAGTCTCCTATTTTGTCATCACAGTCTCCTACTGTGTCATCATGGTCTCCCACTGTGTCATCACAGTCTACTATTTTGTCATCACAGTCTCCTATTGTGTCATCACGGTCTCCTATTGTGTCAATACAGTTTCCCATTGTGTCATCACGGTCTCCTACTGTGTCATCACAGTCTCCTACTGTGATATCACAGCCTCCTATTGTGTCATCACAGTCTCCTATTGTGTTACTACGGTCTACTACTGTGTCATCACAGTCTTCTATTGTGTCATCACGGTCTTCTACTGTGTCATCACGGTCTCCTACTGTGACATCACAGCCTCCTATTGTGTCATCACAGTCTACTATTTTGTCATCACAGTCTCCTACTGTGTCATAACGGTCTTCTACTGTGTTATCACAATCTCCTACTGTGTCATCACAGTCTCCTATTGTGTCATCACTGTCTCCTATTGTGTCATCACAGTCTCCTACTATGTCATCACGGTCTCCTACTGTGTCATCACAATCTCCTACTGTGACGTCACAGACTCCTATTGTGTCATCACGGTCTCCTACTGTGTCATCACAGTCTCCTATTGTGTCATCACAGTCTCCTACTGTGTCATCACAGTCTCCTATTTTGTCATCACAGTCTCCTATTGTGTCATCACTGTCTCCTACTGTGTCATCACAGTCTCCTATTGTGTTTCACAGTCTCCTACTGTGTCATCACAGTCTCCTGTTGTGTCATCACAGTCTCCTGTTGTGTCATCACGGTCTCCTATTGTGTCATCACAGTCTCCTATTGTGTCATCATAGTCTCCTATTGTGTCGTAACGGTCTCCTGCTGTGTCATCACAGTCTCCTACTGTGTCATCACAGTCTTCTAATTTGTCATCACAGTCTCCTTCTGTGTCATCACGGTCTTCTACTATGTCATCACAATCTCTTACTGTGTCATCACAGCCTTCTATTGTGTCATCACAGTCTCCTATTGTGTCACTACGGTCTCCTACTGTGTCATCACAGTCTCCTATTTTGTCATCACAGTCTCCTACTGTGTCATCACAGTCTCCTATTGTGTCATCACAGTCTCCTACTGTGTCATCACAGTCTCCTATTGTGTTTCACAGTCTCCTATTGTGTCATCACGGTCTCCTATTGTGTCATCACAGTCTCCCATTGTGTCATCACGGTCTCCTACTGTGTCATCATGGTCTCCTTCTGTGACATCACAGTCTCCTACTGTGTCATCACAGTCTCCTATTGTGTTTCACAGTCTCCTACTGTGACATCACAGCCTCCTATTGTGTCATCACAGTCTCCTATTGTGTCACTACGGTCTCCTACTCTGTCATCACAGTCTTCTATTGTGTCATCACGGTCTCCTACTGTGTCATCACGGTCTCCTACTGTGACATCACAGCCTCCTATTGTGTCATCACAGTCTACTATTTTGTCATCACAGTCTCCTACTGTGTCATCACGGTCTTCTACTGTGTTATCACAATCTCCTACTGTGTCATCACAGTCTCCTATTGTGTCATCACTGTCTCCTATTGTGTCATCACAGTCTCCTACTGTGTCATCACGGTCTCCTACTGTGTCATCACAGTCTCCTACTGTGACATCACAGACTCCTATTGTGTCCTCACAGTCTCCTATTGTGTCATCACAGTCTCATACTGTGTCATCACAGTCTCCTATTTTGTCATCACAGTCTCCTATTGTGTCACCACTGTCATCACAGTCTCCTATTGTGTTTCACAGTCTCCTACTGTGTCATCACAGTCTCCTGTTGTGTCATCACAGTCTCCTGTTGTGTCATCACGGTCTCCTATTGTGTCATCACAGTCTCCTATTGTGTCATCACAGTCTCCTATTTTTTCGTAACGGTCTCCTGCTGTGTCATCACAGTCTCCTACTGTGTCATCACAGTCTCCTAATTTGTCATCACAGTCTCCTACTGTGTCATCACGGTCTTCTACTGTGTCATTACAATCTTTTACTGTGTCATCACAGCCTTCTATTGTGTCATCACAGTCTCCTATTGTGTCACTACGGTCTCCTACTGTGTCATCACAGTCTCCTATTTTGTCATCACAGTCTCCTGTTGTGTCATCACAGTCTCCTGTTGTGTCATCACCGTCTCCTATTGTGTCATCACAGTCTCCTATTGTGTCATCACAGTCTCCTATTTTTTCGTAACGGTCTCCTGCTGTGTCATCACAGTCTCCTACTGTGTCATCACAGTCTCCTAATTTGTCATCACAGTCTCCTACTGTGTCATCACGGTCTTCTACTGTGTCATTACAATCTTTTACTGTGTCATCACAGCCTTCTATTGTGTCATCACAGTCTCCTATTGTGTCACTACGGTCTCCTACTGTGTCATCACAGTCTCCTATTTTGTCATCACAGTCTCCTACAGTGTCATCACAGTCTCCTACTGTGTGATCACAGTCTCCTATTCTGTCATCACAGTCTCCTACTGTGTCGTCACAGTCTCTTGTTGTGTCATCACAGTCTCCTATTCTGTCATCACGGTCTCCTACTGTGTCATCACAGTCTCCTACTGTGAAATCACAGTCTCCTACTGTGACATCACAGCCTCCTGTTGTGGCATCAAGGTCTCCTACTGTGTCATCACTGTTTCCTACTGTGTCGTCACAATCTCCTTTTGTGTCATCACATTCTCCTATTGTGTCATCACGGTCTCCTACTGTTTCATCACAGTTTCCAAATGTGATATCACAGACTCCTATTGTGTCATCAAAGTCTCCTGTTTTGTCATCACTGTCTCCTACTGTGTCATCACAGTCTCCTATTCTGTCATCACAGTCTCCTACTGTGTCATCACAGTCTCCTATTTTGTCATCACAGTCTCCTCTTGTGTCATCACAGTCTCCTACTGTGTCATCACAGTCTCCTATTTTGTCATCACAGTCTCCTCTTGTGTCATCACAGTCTCCTACTGTGTCATTATAGTCTCCTATTGTGTCATCACAGTCTTCTACTGAGTCATCACAGTCTCCTATTTTGTCATCACAGTCTCCTATTGTGTCATCAGTGTCCTATTGTGTCATCACAGTCTCCTACTGTGTCATCACAGTCTCCTGCTGTGTCATCACAGTCTCCTACTGTGTCATCACAGTCTCTTATTTTGTCATCACTGTCTCCTACTGTTTCATCACAGTCTCTTACTGTGTCATCACAGTCTCCTATTGCGCCATCACGGTCTCTTAATATGTCAACACGGTCTCCTACTGTGTCATCACAGTTTCCTTTTGTGTCATCACAGTCTCCTATTATGTCATCACAGTCTCCTATTGTGTCATCACAGTCTCCTATTGTGTCATCACAGTCTCCAACTGTGTCATCATGGTCTCCTATGGTGTCATCACAGTCTCCTACTGTGACATCACAGCCTCCTATGTTTCATCACAGTCTCCTATTGCGTTATTACGGTCTCCTACTGTGTCATCCCAATCCCCTACTGTGACATCACAGACTCCTATTGTGTCATCACGGTCTCCTACTGTGTCATCACAGTCTCCTATTATGTTATCACAGTCTTCTATTGTGACATCACAGTCTGCTACTGTGTCATCACGGTCTCCTTCTGTGTCATCACAGTCTCCTCTTGTGTCATCACAGTCTCCTATTTTTTCATCACAGCCTCCTATTGTGTCATCACAGTCTCCTATTGTGTCACTACGGTCTCCTACTGTGTCATCACAGTCTCCTACAGTGTCATCACTGTCTCCTACTGTGACATCACAGCCTCCTATGGTGTCATCACAGTCTCTTACTGTGTCATCACAGTCTCCTATTGTGTCATCATGGTCTGCTACTGTGTCATCTCGGTCTCCTATTGTGTCATCACAGTCTCCTCCTGTGTTTTCATGGTCTCCTGCTGTGTCATCACTGTCTCCTATTGTGATTCACAGTCTTCTACTGTGTCACCACAGCCTCCTATTGTGTCAGTACAGTCGCCTATTGTGTCATCAAGGTCTCCTACTGTGTCATCACAGTCTCCTATTGTGTCATCACAGTCTCCTACTGTGTCATCAGTCTCTTATTGTCTCATCACAGTCTCCTATTGTGATTCACAGTCTTCTACTGTGTCATCACAGCCTCCTATTGTGTCAGTACAGTCTCGTATTGTGTCATCAAGGTCTCTTACTGTGTCATCACAGTCTCCTATTGTGTCATCACTGTCTCCTACTGTGTCATCACATTCTCCTATTGTGTCATCATGGTCTGCTACTGTGTCATCTCGGTCTCCTATTGTGTCATCACGGTGTCCTACTGTGTCATCACAGTCTCCTATTTTGTCATCATAGTCACCCACTGTGTCATCACGGTCTCCTACTGAGTCACCACAATCTCCTATTGTGTCATCGCATTCTCCTATTGTGTCATCACAGTCCCCTATTTTGTCATAAGTCTCCTATTGTGTCATCAGAGTCTCCTACTGTGTCATCACAGTCTCCAATTTAGTTATCATAGTCTCCTACTGTGTCGTCACGGTCTCCTATTTTGTCATCATAGTCTCCTATTGTGTTATCATTGTCTCCTACTGTGTCATCACAGTCTCCTATTTTGTCATCACAGTCTCCTACTGTGTCATCACAGTCTCCTATTTTGTCATCATAGTCTCCTATTGTGTCATCACGGTCTCCTACTGGGTCATCACAGTCTCCTATTGTGTCATCACGGTCTCCTAGTGTGTCATCACGGTCTCCTACTGTGACATCTAAGCCTCCTATTTTGTCATCACAGTCTCCTACTGTGTCATCATAGTCTACTATTTTGTCATCATAGTCTCCTCTTGTGTCAACACGGTCTCCTACTGTGTCATCACAGTCTCCTATTGTGTCTTCACAGTCTCCTATTGTGTCATCACGATCTCCTACTGTGTCATCACGGTCTCATACTGTGTCATCACAGTCTTATAATGTGACATTACAGCCTCCTATTGTGTCATCACAGTCTTCTATTGTGACATCACGGTCTCCTAATGTGTCATCACAGTCTCCTATTTTGTCATCACAGTCTCCTACTGTGACATCTAAGCCTCCTATTTTGTCATCACAGTCTCCTACTGTGTCATCATAGTCTACTATTTTGTCATCATAGTCTCCTCTTGTGTCAACACGGTCTCCTCTTGTGTCAACACGGTCTCCTACTGTGTCATCACAGTCTCCTATTGTGTCTTCACAGTCTCCTATTGTGACATCACGGTCTCCTAATGTGTCATCACAGTCTCCTATTTTGTCATCACAGTCTCCTACTGTGTCATCACAGTCTCCTCTTTTGTCATCATAGTCTCCTATTGTGTCATCATGGTCTCCTACTGTGTCATCACAGTCTCCTATTTTGTCATCACAGTCTGCTACTGTGACATCAAAGCCTCCTATTTTGTAATCATTGTCTCTTATTGTGTCAACACCGTCTGCTACTGTGTCATCAAAATCTCCTACTGTGACATCACAGTCTCCTATTGTGTCATCACGGTCTCCTACTGTGTCAACACAGTCTCCTATTGTGTCATCATAGTCTCTATTGTGTCATCACGTTCTTTTACTGTGTCATCACAGTCTCCTACTATGACATCACATCCTCTTATTGTGTCATCACGGTCCCCTAACAGTGTCATCACAGTCTCCCATTATGTCATCACAGTCTCCTATTGTGTCATCACAGTCTCCTACTGTGTCATCACGGTCTCTTACTGTGTCATCATGGTCTCCTACTGTGTCATCACAGTCTCCTACTGTGACATCACAGCCTCCTATTGTGTCGTCACAGTCTCCTACTGTGTCATCAGTCTCCTATTGTGTCATCACAGACTCCTACTGTGTCATCCCAGTCTCGTATTGTGTCATCACAGTCTACTCTTGTGTCATCACAGTCCCTATTGTGTCATCCCAGTCTCCTACTGTGTCATCACAGGCTCCTATTGTGTCATCACAGTCTCCTATTGTGTCATCACAGTCTTCTACTGTGTCATCACAGTCTCCTATTGTGTCATCACAGTCTCCTATTGTGTCATCACAGTCTCCTATTGTGTCATCATAGTCTCCAACTGTGTCCTCATGGTCTCCTATGGTGTCATCACAGTCTCTTACTGTGACATCACAGCCTCCTTTGTGTCATCAAAGACTCCTATTGTGTCATCACGGTCTGCTACTGTGTCATCACGGTCTCTTACTGTGTCATCATAGTCTCCTTCTGTGTCATCACGGTCTCCTATTTTGTCATCAGTCTCCTATTGTGTCATCATTGTCTACTACTGTGTCATCACAGTCTGCTATTTTGTCATCACAGTCTCCTACTGTGTCATCACAGTCTCCTATGTTGTCATCGTAGTCTCCTATTGTGTCAACACGGTCTCCTACTGTGTCATCACAGTCTCTTATTATGTCATCACTGTCTCCTACTGTGTCATCACAGTCTCCTATTGTGTCATCATAGTCTCTATTGTGTCATCTCTTTCTTTTACTCTGTCATCACAGACTTCTACTGTGATATCACATCCTCTTATTGTGTCATCAAAGACTCCTACTGTGTTATCACGGTCTCCTACTGTGTCAACACAGTCTCCTATTGTGTTATCAAAGTCTCCATTGTGTCATCATGGTCTCCTACTGTGTCATTACAGTCTCCTATTGTGTCATCACAGTCTTCTACTGTGTCATCACAGTCTCCTATTGTGTCATCACAGTCTCCTATCGTGTCATCTCATTCTCCAACTGTGTCATCACGGTCTCCTATGGTGTCATCACAGTCTCCAACTGTGACATCACAGCCTCCTATGTATCATCACAGTCTCCTATTATGTCATTACGGTTTCCTACTGTGTCATCGAAGTCTCCTATGTGACATCACAGCCTCCTATTGTGTCATCACTGTCTCCTACTGTGTCATCAGTCTCCTATGTGTCATCACAGTCTTCTATTGTGTCAACACAGTCTCCTACTGTGTCATCACAGTCTCCTATTATGTAATCACAGTCTTCTATTGTGTCAACACAGTCTCCTACTGTGTCATCACAGTCTCCTATTATGTAATCACAGTCTCCTATTGTGTCATCATAGTCTCCTATTGTGTCATCACAGTCTTCTACTGTGACATCACAGCCTCCTCTGTGTCATCACAGTCTCCAATTGTGTCATCACCGTCTCGTACTATGACACACACCCTCCTATTGTGTCATCACTGTCTCCTACTGTGTCATCACAGTCTCCTATTATGTCATCACAGTCTTCTATTCGGTCATCACAGTCTCCTACTGTGTCATCACGGTCTCCTATTGTGTCATCACAGTCTCCTATTGTGTCATCATAGTCTCCTATTGTGTCATCACAGTCTCCTACTGTAACATCACAGCCTCCTATGTGTCATCACAGTCTCCTATTGTGTCATTACGGTCTCCTACTGTGTCATCACAATCTCTTATTGTGTCATCACAGTCTCCTATTTTGTCATCAAGTCTCCTATTGTGTCATCACAGTCTCCTACTGTGTCATCACAGTCTCCAATTTTTTCATCATAGTCTCCTATTGTTTCATCACGGTCTCCTATTTTGTCATCATACTCTTCTATTGTGTCATCACAGTTTCCTACTGTGTCATCACAGTCTCCTATTGTGTCATCACGGTCTCCTACTGTGTCATCTCGGTCTCCTATTGTGTCATCACAGTCTCCTACTGTGTCATCATGATCTCCTACTTTGTCATAACACTCTCCTACTGTGACATCACAGCCTCCTATTGGTCATCATAGTCTTCTGTGTCTTCACAGTCTCCAACTGTGTCATCACAGTCTCCTATTGTTACATCACAGTCTCCTACTGTGTCATCACAGTCTCCTAATTTTGTCATCACAGTTTCCAATTGTGTCATCACGGTCTCCTACTGTGTCATCACAGTCTCCTACTGTGACATCACAGTCTCCTACTTTGTCATCACAGTCTCCTACTGTGACATCACAGCCTCCTATTGGTCATCATAGTCTCCTATTGTGTCATCACGGTCTCCACCTGTGTCATCATAGTCTCTATTGTGTCATCACATTCTTTTACTGTGTCATCATAGTCTCCTACTGTGACATCACAGCCTCTTATTGTGTCATCACGGTCTCCTAACTGTGTCATCACAGTCTGCTATTGTGTCATCAAAGTCTCCTATTGTGTCATCACAGTCTCCTATTGTGTCATCACGGTATCCTACTGTGTCATCACTGTCTCCTATTGTGTCATCACGGTCTTCTACTGAGTCTTCACGGTCTCCTACGGTGACATCACAGCCTCCTATTGTGTCATCACAGTGTCCTATTGTGTCATTACAGTCTCCTACTGTGTCATCACAGTCTCCTATTGTGTCGTCACTGTCTCCTACTGTGTCATCACAGTCTCCTATTATGTCATCACAGTCTCCTACTGTGTCATCACAGTCTCCTATTTTGTCATCATAGTCTCCTATTGTGTCATCACAGTCTCCTACTGTGTCATCACAGTCTCCTATTTTGTCATCACAGTCTCCTATTTTGTCATCACAGTCTCCTACTGTGTCATTGACCCGTCCCGCGGGCCACGTTATTTGATGAGACCCGAGGAGGCACCTCCTGAATGATCAATGGGGGTGAGAGAGAAAGGAGACCAGGCGCATAAAGGAAGACAAAGTCAGTCTGAGTTGCGTCAAGGTCTCGTTTATTGCAAGGGGAATCAGGTTTATATATGCTAGGAGCTAGGAGAAGTAGATAGGGGTATGGAAAGTTACTAGGAGGAAGTTAGGGTAAGGTAGGGTTCAGGAAAAGTCTCTTTGTTCCAAGGCCTGATCAACGGACCATACAGCAAACCATTATGTTTCAGGGAGTAGATCAAAGGGTACATACTGTGGTCTTGTTGAAAAATGGTTGCTATTGAAACTGTTAACGGAAGATTGGGTACACAGCTTTTTCCATGAGAATCAGTTAGGCTACTTGGCTCCTGACAATTCCCCCTTCTTTCTATAAAATGGCCAAAGCAGGCTTTGGTCATAAATCGAGAGGGCCCCTGTCTTAGGCTATATGGGGTGCAGTCCTGTCTGGCAACGTGCCATGTTGAGCCGGTCTCTGGCGACCTCTGTACGTTGTGCTCCCAGCACAGGCCCCATACTATTCCCGTCATTGAGTACCCTCTAGCTTTTAGTTATAGGGGTTTTTAGGTTCATAGGCCATCGAACCTGAGCCTTTCACCTGTTTCAATAGTTTCCTCTTGAGTTTCTGTCCGATGGTAATGTACTGAAACAGTTTTTGATAGGGCCGAATCGATCTGATTTTTGATGAATTGTGTTAGTCGTTGAAAAGCCCAAGGATCAAAGGTGAGGAGGAGAAGGAAAATGATTAAGGGGGCCAAGAGGGTGGGGATCAGAGTAGAAAGCCAACCCTTTAGCCAGCCCTCAAACCCATTGTTTTGATTTTCAAAATCACGTTTTCTTTGTGCTAATCTTTCTCTTAGTTTCTCCATTGATTCTCTAACTACCCCAGTGTGATCAGCATAAAAGCAGCATTCTTCCTTCAAGGCTGCACATAACCCTCCCTCCTTTAAAAATAGTAAATCCAGACCTCTTCTATTTTGTAACACAACCTCAGAGAGCGAGGTTAAAGACTTCTCCAGGGCAGAAATGGATCTTTCTATGGCCTCTAGGTCAGTAGTCATAGCCATTTGTAACTGCATAAGGTGGTTGCTCTGCATGAGGGCAGCAGTTCCTGTACCAACTCCTGCAGCAATGCCTCCAATACCTAACAATAGGGCAATAGTCATCGACACAGGTTCTCGAGTGTATCTGCCTCTCTGCTCAAAGAATTCCATCACTGAGCTTTCTTGATGATAAGTGACACGAGGCCATAACTGGACCATCACACAAAATTCATGGGAATCATCAAATATCTGAGCAGATATGCAAGGGGTCAATCCTGTGTTATAGGCCCAGTAGGACCCGTTGGGTGCTTCAAGATAATAGCTCCCTTTATAGGGTGTCAGAGTTTGTTTACAGAGGTGACGATGGGTTGATGGAATCTTGCCCAGACAAGAACCTTGTCCTGAGACTTCAGGGAGTGTTAGTTTATGTGGCTTAGTCTGACACCTATTGCTCGGGGAAGTTAGGTTATTGGCAGTAGACTGAAAGGCAATTCCTTCATAATAAGGGGGACTGGAGGTAAGGCAGAGCCAGCAACCCAAGGTTCTGTTTGGATTTGTGGCATTTAGGGCCAGATAAGCTCCCTGGACCAAATTAAACAATCTATCTCCTGTTCCTCCAAAAGGATTAAGGAGAGTGTCATTACTGGAACCTACGATGGTAGTCATGGTGCCTGTATGGTAGGGAAAGGGATGAGGATGAGGTGAGGGGGAAGGAGGTGATGGGACCTTTTCATGATTGGAGGGAACTTTTTGGTCAGAGAGAACTACATTGGGTCCTACCGACTTTGGGTACAGGTTTTCTATTGTTAGCAAGATCTTGAAAATGACTCCTTTATCTGTGCCATCAAGATACCAGCGGAGTCCCCATGTTTTTCCTGAGGGCCATTCTCGATTCGCCCTACCCTGAGGGGTGAAGGTTATGCTTAAAGGTAATGATAGCCCGGGATTATAGGCTGTCCCAGTATAGGGGCTAAAGCAAAAATGTCTATTCGTGCTAGGCTTACTGTATCCCCTTGTAACTGAAATAAGGTCCCAAGATGAAGTTGGTTCCCAGTAAGCTGCCCCTGTAGTTTCACAACCCCATCGAGCACAAAAGAAGGTCTCGAATCCCCCACATCTAGCAGCCGTGGCTCGGCTTCTACCATCCTTAGGGCAGACATAAAAGTCAGATTGTGCTAACCTACAACGAGCTGTAGGACTAACACAGCCTGTGGCAGTCATCACAGCAGGGTCATTATCATGGAATGTCCCACAAGGGCTTGTCCAAGTGGTTTTAGGACTGTGAGGAAATTGATTGCAGTTTGGAATCATTTGAACCCCTGTACCATTTAACTGGTGTTGGCCAATAGTAGGTATATCCCAAGAATCCAATCCTGCAGCCAGCTGACAGAAGTCAGGAGTGAGTGATGGCCACCAGGAATAGGTAGCATGAATTGCAGTAACCTTCCAGACCTCCTCCCCCGTTACTGTGAAAATTCACCAGGTAAGCTTTTTAATAGCATGGGGGCTTTCCTTGGAGATGCAGGAGAGGGGAAGGGGAAAGAGTAGTAAGCAAACAATGAAGCAGGGGTTGGTTTTCCAAGGCTCGCGATGAACAGTTCCTGCCATTGGGATGTCCGTGGCTTCCTTTATTTTCCAAGCTGGAGGCATTTCTGAAAGAAAAAGAGAGAATTTTGTCTCAGGGTTGTGTCCTGGACATAACAGTTATTTTTTCCTTAGTCTAGGGAGGCAATCTGTGTAGAGTAAGGCTTAATCAGTCTTTCTGGTAGCCAACGAGCCCCATTTTCCTTGGAGTCCTAAATACATGCAGATCCCTTTCCCTAGATTATAACTGGATCAGGACCACTCCATATTCCAGTTATTGGATCTTTCCAAAGGACCTGTGCATATCCTTGTTTGGTTTCTGGGTGCCAGTGTCGCTCAGCCGCAGATTTTCCAAAAGTGTCCAATGTCAGAAAATTTAATACGAATAGGGCGTGAGAAAGCAGAGCTTTGTGGTTTCCCTTAAGGGGAAATAGTGTCTTTTGTGAACTAAGTTTATTAAGAGTATTTTTTAAAGTTTGGTGAGCTCTCTCCACGATACCTTGGCCTTGAGGGTTATAGGATATTCCAGTGATGTGTTTAATTCCTAATTGTAAACAAAATTGTCTGAATTTGCTACTAGTATATCCTGGACCATTATCAGTTTTTATACATTTCGGCTGACCTAGCACTGTGAAGACATGTAACATATGATTGATAACATCTTTGGTGGCTTCTCCACTATGAGCAGAGGCACAAATAAATCCACTGAAGGTATCTACAGTAACATGTATAAACTTTAATTTGCCAAAAGAAGGAACATGGGTGACATCCATTTGCCATAGTTGTCCAGGAATAAGCCCTCTGGGGTTTACTCCATAATGAGGTTCAGGTAAGAGCATCAGGCAATTTTTGCAGCTTTTTACAATTTCCCTAGCCTGTTCTCTAGTAATTGAGAACCTTAGTCTCAAAGTTTGAGCATTGAGGTGATGAAGGCGGTGCGCCTCACGAGCGGCTGCTACCTGATCATGTTCCAAATGAGAAATCAAGATAGAATGTGTAGCAGAATCTGCAAGTTCATTTCCCTGAGCTAGGGGTCCAGGTAGGCCTGTGTGGGCATGAATATGGCCAACATAAAAGGGTAGCGACCTTTGTCGGATTAATTTTTGTAATTCAGAAAACATTTGAAAGGTGGGAGTAATGGGTTGGATTATTGGGACCATTTCTAAAGCCTGTAAAGCCCCTACCACATATCTACTGTCTGAATACAAATTAAAGGAACAGTCTTCAAAATTTTTAAAGACAGCAAGGGCAGCATATAGCTCCACCAGCTGAGCTGACTTAAAAGGGGTTGTCATAACATTCTTTTGGCCATTGAGGACATAAGCAGCTTTACCATTACTTGACCCATCTATGAAAAGCACAGGGGAGTCCGGGATGGGCTCCATTCGGGTATTTTTAAGAAAAACAAAAGAAGTAAGGGAGAAGAACTGTAGGAGTTTATTACTGGGCATTTGTGTATCAAGTTTCCCCTCATAGGTGCAGACAAGAATGGCCCAGTCAGGACTATGGGTGCATAACCATTCAAGTTGCTCTTTATCATATGGCATAACAATAATATCAGGGTCATGTCCAAAGTATCGAGTGGAGGCTTTTATTCCTAACATTATCGATTGGCAAACCAGGGAAGGATAAGTAGGAAGGATTTTTCTTTTAGTAACAGGAAGATGTACCCACAGTAAAGGTACGGACTCTTGCCAAAGCAGGCCTGTAGGGGCAAAATCTGTAGAAAAAATGATCAAATACAATGGGAGAGTTGGGTCAAAATATCCCGTGTGTTGTTGAGTGATGGCTGTTTCAACCTTTTGTAACACCCTCTCTGCCTCCACAGTAAGGTATCTAGGGGATTGAGGGTCGGAATCTCCTCTGAGGATATCCTCAAGGGGGCGTAACTCTCCCTTGGTTATTTTTAAATAGGGTCGCAGCCAATTGATATCCCCTAAAAGCTTTTGAAAATCATTGAGACAACGAAGTGTATCTTTTCTAATCTGGATTTTTTGTGTATAGAGGAGGTCCGGGTGTAACTCGAACCCTAAAAACAGGAAGGGGTATTGGGTTTGTATCTTCTCTGGAGCTATATGAAATCCTCGGTCCTGAAGTGTGATAATTATCTTTTGAGCTACATTTTGTGTTTTTTCTTTAGATTTTCCTGCTATTAACAAATCATCCATATAATGTATAATATAAACTTCAGGGTACTGGACCCTCACTGGATCTATAGACTGAGCTACATACTTTTGACATAACGTAGGGGAATTGGCCATTCCTTGGGGCAATACTCTCCATTGAAATCGAGGGTTAGGCCCAACATGATTCACAACAGGTATAGAAAAGGCAAAGCGTTTGCAATCCAGAGGATGCAGGGGGATAGAGAAAAAACAATCTTTAATATCTATGACAATCTTAAAATATTTTTTGGGAATGGCCACAGGAGATGGCAACCCAGGCTGTAACGCTCCCATGGGGACCATGGTTTTGTTTACTTCCCTGAGATCCTACAATAGCCTCCATTTTCCTGACTTTTTCTTTATCACAAAAATGGGAGTATTCCATGGAGATGTGGAAGGTTCAAGATGCCCTTGTTTTAACTGTTCCTGCACCAACTGAAGGGCAGCCTGTACCTTTTCTTGAGGCATCGACCACTGATCTATCCAAACCGGATCATCTGACTTCCAAGTTATTTTATTGGCTTGGCATGCAGGAGGAACAGTGGTCCTTAGGAAAAAAGGTCTGTCCCCAATCCTCTTTTATCCAGCTTAGGAATGGGCATGATGGGCTGAGTTCGTCCTTGTTCAAACTTCCCCAACCCTTTGCCAGGCAGAAAGCCTGTCTTTAGCATAATTTGGGTCACTTTATCATTGGGACTCATCATAATGACCCCCATTTGTGTCAAAATGTCTCTCCCCCACAGGTTGGTTGGCAACCCCTCAACTACAAAGGGCCTTATTGTTCCAGTATTTCCCTCAGGGTCTTTCCATTTTAAAAATTTAGAGCTTTGTAATGTATTTTGGATTTGGCCTATTCCCTTTAAATGTGTGGCAGTGGGTTCCAGTGGCCATGAATCAGGCCAGTATTTTTTTGCTATAATGGTGGCATCAGCGCCTGTATCAAGAATACCCGAAAATTGCTTCCCCTCCAAGGAGAGGTTGAGTATAGGCCAGCCCTCCGTTAATTGTTGTACCCAAAATATATCTGAAGGTCCTGGTGTTGAGTGACCACGAGTTGGACCCTTATGGGGGAATCATCCAACCATTGGGAGAGGAAGGGCCTGTGCGATGCGGTGGCCTGTGGGGATGGTGATAGGACCCCGAGAAGCCATGGCCAGGCATTTTATCTTTCCTTGATAATCAGCATCTACTATGAAGGGAACAATGGAGAGCCCTTGTAATGAGCTGGAGACTCGGCCTATAATTAGGAAGAACATACCAGGCGGGGGAGGGCCAAGGACCCCAGTTTCTATAATCACTGTGCCCTCTTCCGGAGTTACAACCCGGGTGGTGGGGGAACAGAGGTCCAATCCTGCACTTCCTGGTGTGGCTCGGTATAGGCCTGAGGAAGCTGAGCCAAGGCTGTCTGGGGCAGCGGGGTCCCCTGTTCCTGATTGTTGCGGAAGGGGTTGTTGGGGTTTACACGGGGTTGTAATGGATGGGTGGGGCCCCGAAACGGGGCCCGCATCCCGTTTCCCGATACCGCAGACAATGGCTGGCCATTAATATCAGTCCTGGAATGGCAGTCTCTGACCCAATGTCGCCCCCTTTTGCATCGAGGGCAGAGCCCTGGGGGTAGATTGTTTAGATTATTATTAAAAGAGGATCCTTCACCTTGGGTGCCAGGGCACTCTCTGGTGAAATGTCCTGGGCGCCCGCATTTGAAACAGCTCTTGACTCCATAATTTTGCCCTCTAATGGGCGCCTGAAGCACGGCACCTATGGCCATATTAATGGATTTAGAGATCTTGTGATCAAAGGAGTCTACCTCATTACATAGCTTGATCATGCCATTGAGATCCATGGCCTTAGTTTTACCTCTTAAGGCTGCTCTGCAGGCTGCATTGGCATTTTCTATGGCCAATTGTTTAACCATAATATTTTCTAACCCATCATCTCCCAGGATTCGTTCAGCCGCTTCTAGTAGCCTGGCAACGAACTGGGCATAAGGTTCATTGTTGCCTTGGACTATCTTAGACAGAGAAGTAGTGGCTGTCCCTGGTGCAGGCACAGCCCGCCAGGCAGCCATCGCTGCCTGGGCTGTTTGCACCAGAAGCCCTGCTGGGAGTTTTTGTTGCTTTTCCTCTGTGGCATACTTGCCCCTTCCCGTAATTTTATCTGAAGACCATGAGGCCATCTGGGAGCCTTTTTTATTTATGACAGCCTGTGTTTCAGCTCTATCTATAAATTCAGCCTTCCAGGTCAAAAATTGACTTCGAGTTAACACTGACTGTACCACTTTGTTCCATTCATGAGACAACAAACTGCCCCCCTGAGCCAGTCCTTCAAGGACTGAAATTGTGAAGGGGGCGTTGATACCATAATTTTTCACTGCTGAATGCAAATCTTTTAAATGCCTGATTTTTAGTTTTCTATATATGACCTGGCCATTAGTACCACCCCCCTGTTCCTCCGCTAGGTCTTCCTCCTCCCCTTCAGAGGCTGAGGCGCCTTGCTCTGCACCCTCAGCATCCTCACTATCATCCTGAGTGGTGTCAACTTGTCCCCCAGCATCCTGGGACTGAGTACCAGAGCGAGTCATTACCGGGAAGGAGAGAGAAATGGTGGGCAGTGTCTTTTTGATTTTTTCTACTTTTGGTTTGGCCTTCGACTGGGAGTCTGAGTGATGGGAATTACCGGAGGTGTTGGAAAGGGTGGTGTTGGCCTCTCCTGTAAGGTCAGCTTGTAACTCCTGTATCTGTTGGGCAAGATCCCTCAACTCTCTTTTCATAGAAAGAACATTTTTTAAATTGGTGATCTGGTTTAGAAAAGATTCCTTGGCCTCTAAGAGACCCTGCATTCCTGGTATAGCACAGCCCATTTGTCCCAGCACTGTTTCTCTATGAGTAGGGGCCTTCAGGGCGTTAGGAATAGGAGGGACATAGGGAGGCAGGGGGGGCCAACGAAGGCGCCTCTCACCAAATAGAACCTGGGACTGAGTAAAAGGAGAGGGGTCATATCTTTCTTTTTCATAGCGTGCTGCTTCCTCTCCCAAGCTTACTTCAGACGAGGGGTCAAGCCATTCATCACCTGACACATTTTTATAAATGACAGGGTAGATCTTTTTACAAGATTGAGTGGCAGAGGGTGGCTTTAGTAGGGGGGGTGTTAATTCATTAGGGACAGGCTCATCGATAAGAGAGGGGGCACGCGAGACCGGGGCGGCTGCAGGGTCGCCTGTGATCTCGATGTTCTTTTGAGCCTCTGTTAGGGGGGAAGCGGCCGTTTTTGTTTTACTTTCATTTTTTAACGGAGTGGCGGCCGCACCTCCAGACTCATTATCGTGTGTCAGGCAGGGGGAGTCTGAGAGAAGATCCTCTGCAAGAGCTAGTAAATGTGAAACACGCCTGTCTCCCTCTGCTTCCTTTAGAACATCTCTAATCACACCATAAAAACTAAAAAAGGCATGGGGACATTTTCCCCTTCTCTGAGTAATTTGTTAATATCTTTCCCAACCTTGTTCCAAGTCAAAGGGTGAATTCCTGGTCCATCAATCACTAACCAGGGACACTTCTCCTCCACATATTGAAAGAACTTTACTAAATCCTTTTTTTAAACTCTTAGTCCTCTCTCCCGAAGATTCCCTTTCATCTCCTTTAAAAAAACAGCCTCTTTAGATAAATTTTTTCCCATTGATCGATTGGACGACACACTTACCTCAAGACTCTCCCACGTTGCACGAGTGATGCGGTCCGGGCGTCTCTACCCTAATTCTCTCCGGGGCCCCTTTTGTTATCCGTCGTCCGGTAGGTCACCGTGCCTCGAGCCCCACGTTCGGGCACCACTTGACCCGTCCCGCGGGCCACGTTATTTGATGGGACCCGAGGAGGCACCTCCTGAAAGATCAATGGGGGTGAGAGAGAAAGGAGACCAGGCGCATAAAGGAAGACAAAGTCAGTCTGAGTTGTGTCAAGGTCTCGTTTATTGCAAGGGGAATCAGGTTTATATATGCTAGAAGCTAGGAGAAGTAGATAGGGGTATGGAAAGTTACTAGGAGGAAGTTAGGGTAAGGTAGGGTTCAGGAAAAGGTCTCTTTGTTCCAAGGCCTGATCAACGGACCATACAGCAAACCATTATGATTCAGGGAGTAGATCAAAAGGTACATACTGTGGTCTTGTTGAAAAATGGTTGCTATTGAAACTGTTAATGGAAGATTGGGTACACAGCATTTTCCCATGAGAATCAGTTAGGCTACTTGGCTCCTGACATGTCATCACGGTCTCCTACTGTGTCATCACAATCTCCTATTGCGTCATCATAGTCTCCTATTGTGTCATCACAGTCCCTATTTTGTCATCAATTCTATTGTGTCATCAGAGTCTCCTACTGTGTCATCACAGTCTCCAATTTTGTCATCATAGTCTCCTACTGTGTCATCACGGTCAATATTTTGTCATCATAGTCACCTATTGTGCCATCATTGTCTCCTACTGTGTCATCACAGTCTCCTATTTTGTCAACACAGTCTCCTACTGTGTCATCACAGTCTCCTATTTTGTCATCATAGTGTCCTATTGTGTCATCACGGTCTCCTACAGTGTCATCACAGTCTCCTACTGTGACATCACAGCCTCCTATTGTGTCATCACAGTCTCCTATTGTGTCACTACGGTCTCCTACTGTGACATCACAGTCTCCTATTGTGTCATAACGGTCTCCTACTGTGTCATCACAGTCTCCTATTTTGTCATCATAGTCTCCTATTGTGTCATCACGGTCCCCTACTGTGTCATCACAGTCTCCTATTTAGTCATCACATTCTCCTACTGTGTCATCACGGTCTCCTACTGTGTCATCACAATCTCCTATTGCGTCATCATAGTCTCCTATTGTGTCATCACAGACCCCTATTTTGTTATCAATTCTATTGTGTCATCATTGTCTCCTACTGTGTCATCACAGTCTCCTATTTTGTCAACACAGTCTCCTACTGTGTCATCACAGTCTCCTATTTTGTCATCATAGTGTCCTATTGTGTCATCACGGCCTCCTACTGTGTCATCACAGTCCCTTATTTTGTCATCATAGTGTCCTACTGTTTCATCATGGTCTCCTATTTTGTCATCATCCTCTCCTATTGTGTCATCACAGTCTCCTACTGTGTCATCACAGTCTCCTATTGTGTCATCACGTGTCTACTACTGTGTCACCTAGGTCTCCTATTGTGTCATCACAGTCTCTTACTGTGTCATCACGATCTCCTACTTTGCCATCACAGTCTCCTACTGTGTCATCACAGTCTCCTATATGACATCACAGTCTCCTGTTGTGTCATTACGGTCTCCTTTTGTGTCATCGCAGTCTCCTATGTGACATCACAGTCTCCTACTGTGTCATCACGGTCTCCTACTGTGTCATCTCAGTCTCCCATTTTGTCATCACAGTCTCCTACTGTGTCATCATGGTCTCTGACTTTGTCATCACAGTCTCCTACTGTGACATCACAGCCTCCTATTGGTCATCATAGTCTCCTATTGTGTCATCACGGTCTCCAACTGTGTCATCACAGTCTCATATTGTTTCATCACAGTCGTCTACTGTGTCATCAAAGTCTCCTATTTTGTCATCACAGTCTCCTATTTTGTCATCACAGTCTCCTACTGTTTCATCACGGTCCCCTACTGTGACATCACAGCCTCCTATTTTGTCATCACAGTCTCCTACTGTGTCATCACAGTCTCCTACTGTGACATCACAGTCTTATATTGTGTCATCATGGTCTCCTACTGTGTCATACAGTCTCCTATTGTGTCATCATTGTCTCTATTGTGTAATCATGTTCTTTTACTGTGTCATCACAGTCTTCTACTGTGATATCACAGTCTCCTATTGTGTCATCACGGTCTCCTACTGTATCATCACGGTCTCTTACTGTGTCATCATAGTCTCCTACTGTGTCATCACGGTCTCCTATTTTGTCATCATAGTCTCCTTGTGACATTATTGTCTCCTACTGTGTCATCACAGTCTCCTATTTTGTCATCATCCTCTCCTATTGTGTCATCACAGTCTCCTACTGTGTCATCACAGTCTCCTATTGTGTCATCACGGTCTACTACTGTGTCACCTAGGTCTCCTATTGTGTCATCACAGTCTCCTACTGTGTCATCACGATCTCCTACTTTGCCATCACAGTCTCCTACTGTGTCATCACAGTCTCCTATGTGACATCACAGTCTCCTGTTGTGTCATTACGGTCTCCTTTTGTGTCATTGCAGTCTCCTATGGGACAACACAGTCTCCAACTGTGTCATCACGGTCTCCTACTGTGTCATCTCGGTCTCCCATTGTGTCATCACAGTCTCCTACTGTGTCATCACGGTCTCCGACTTTGTCATCACAGTCTCCTACTGTGACATCACAGCCTCCTATTGGTCATCATAGTCTCCTATTGTGTCATCACGGTCTCCAACTGTGTCATCACAGTCTCATATTGTTTCATCACAGTCGTCTACTGTGTCATCAAAGTCTCCTATTTTGTCATCACAGTCTCCTATTTTGTCATCACAGTCTCCTACTGTTTCATCATGGTCCCCTACTGTGACATCATAGCCTCCTATTTTGTCATCACAGTCTCCTACTGTGTCATCACAGTCTCCTACTGTGACATCACAGTCTTATATTGTGTCATCATGGTCTCCTACTGTGTCATACAGTCTCCTATTGTGTCATCATTGTCTCTATTGTGTCATCATGTTCTTTTACTGTGTCATCACTGTCTTCTACTGTGATATCACAGTCTCCTATTGTGTCATCACGGTCTTCTACTGTATCATGACGGTCTCTTACTGTGTCATCATAGTCTCCTACTTGTCATCACGGTCACCTATTTTGTCATCATAGTCTCCTTGTGACATTATTGTCTCCTACTGTGTCATCACAGTCTCCTATTTTGTCCTCACAGTCTCCTACTGTGTCATCACAGTCTCCTATTTTGTCATCACAGTCTCCTACAATGCCATCACAGTCTCCTATTTTGTCATCATAGTCTCCTTTTGTGTCAACACGGTCTCCTCCTGTGTCATCACAGCCTCCTACTGTGACATCACAGTCTCTTATTGTGTCCTCACGGTCTCCTACTGTGTCATCACAGTCTCCTATTGTGTCATCGTAGTCTCTATTGTGTCATCACGTTCTTTTACTCTGTCATCACAGTCTTCTACTGTGACATCACATCCTCTTATTGTGTCATCACAGACTCCTACTGTGTCATCACGGACTTCTACTGTGTCATCACAGTCTCCTATTGTGTCATCACGGTCTCCATTGTGTCATCACGGTCTCCTACTGTGTCATTACAGTCTCCTATTGTGTCATCACAGTCTTCTACTGTGTCATCACAGTCTCCTATTGTGTCATCACAGTCTCCTATTGTGTCATCACAGTCTTCTATTGTGTCATTACGGTCTCCTACTGTGTCATCGCAGTCTCCTATGTGACATCACAGCCTCCCATTGTGTCATCACGGTCTCCTACTGTGTCATCACAGTCTCCTATTTAGTCATCACATTCTCCTACTGTGTCATCACGGTCTCCTACTGTGTCATCACAATCTCCTATTGCGTCATCATAGTCTCCTATTGTGTCATCACAGACCCCTATTTTGTCATCAATTCTATTGTGTCATCATTGTCTCCTACTGTGTCTTCACAGTCTCCTATTTTGTCAACACAGTCTCCTACTGTGTCATCACAGTCTCCTATTTTGTCATCATAGTCTCCTATTGTGTCATCACGGTCCCCTACTGTGTCATCACAGTCTTCTATTTAGTCATCACATTCTCCTACTGTGTCATCACGGTCTCCTACTGTGTCATCACAATCTCCTATTGCGTCATCATAGTCTCCTATTGTGTCATCACAGACCCCTATTTTGTCATCAATTCTATTGTGTCATCATTGTCTCCTACTGTGTCATCACAGTCTCCTATTTTGTCAACACAGTCTCCTACTGTGTCATCACAGTCTCCTATTTTGTCATCATAGTCTCCTATTGTGTCATCACGGTCCCCTACTGTGTCATCACAGTCTCCTATTTAGTCATCACATTCTCCTACTGTGTCATCACGGTCTCCTACTGTGTCATCACAATCTCCTATTGCGTCATCATAGTCTCCTATTGTGTCATCACAGACCCCTATTTTGTCATCAATTCTATTGTGTCATCATTGTCTCCTACTGTGTCATCACAGTCTCCTATTTTGTCAACACAGTCTCCTACTGTGTCATCACAGTCTCCTATTTTGTCATCATAGTGTCCTATTGTGTCATCACGGCCTCCTACTGTGTCATCACAGTCCCTTATTTTGTCATCATAGTGTCCTACTGTTTCATCATGGTCTCCTATTTTGTCATCATCCTCACCTATTGTGTCATCACAGTCTCCTACTGTGTCATCACAGTCTCCTATTGTGTCATCACGTGTCTACTACTGTGTCACCTAGGTCTCCTATTGTGTCATCACAGTCTCCTACTGTGTCATCACGATCTCCTACTTTGCCATCACAGTCTTTTACTGTGTCATCACAGTCTCCTATGTGACATCACAGTCTCCTGTTGTGTCATTACGGTCTCCTTTTGTGTCATCGCAGTCTCCTATGTGACATCACAGTCTCCTACTGTGTCATCACGGTCTCCTACTGTGTCATCTCAGTCTCTCATTTTGTCATCACAGTCTCCTACTGTGTCATCACGGTCTCCGACTTTGTCATCACAGTCTCCTACTGTGACATCACAGCCTCCTATTGGTCATCATAGTCTCCTATTGTGTCATCACGGTCTCCAACTGTGTCATCACAGTCTCATATTGTTTCATCACAGTCGTCTACTGTGTCATCAAAGTCTCCTATTTTGTCATCACAGTCTCCTATTTTGTCATCACAGTCTCCTACTGTGTCATCACGGTCCCCTCCTGTGACATCACAGCCTCTTATTTTGTCATCACAGTCTCATACTGTGTCATCACAGTCTCCTACTGTGACATCACAGTCTTATCTTGTGTCATCATGGTCTCCTACTGTGTCATACAGTCTCCTATTGTGTCATCATTGTCTCTATTGTGTAATCATGTTCTTTTACTGTGTCATCACAGTCTTCTACTGTGATATCACAGTCTCCTACTGTGTCATCACGGTCTCCTACTGTATCATCACGGTCTCTTACTGTGTCATCATAGTCTCCTACTGTGTCATCACGGTCTCCTATTTTGTCATCATAGTCTCCTTGTGACATTATTGTCTCCTACTGTGTCATCACAGTCTCCTATTTTGTCATCATCCTCTCCTATTGTGTCATCACAGTCTCCTACTGTGTCATCACAGTCTCCTATTGTGTCATCACGGTCTACTACTGTGTCACCTAGGTCTCCTATTGTGTCATCACAGTCTCCTACTGTGTCATCACGATCTCCTACTTTGCCATCACAGTCTCCTACTGTGTCATCACAGTCTCCTATGTGACATCACAGTCTCCTGTTGTGTCATTACGGTCTCCTTTTGTGTCATCGCAGTCTCCTATGTGACATCACAGTCTCCTACTGTGTCATCACGGTCTCCTACTGTGTCATCTCAGTCTCTTATTTTGTCATCACAGTCTCCTACTGTGTCATCACGGTCTCCGACTTTGTCATCACAGTCTCCTACTGTGACATCACAGCCTCCTATTGGTCATCATAGTCTCCTATTGTGTCATCACGGTCTCCAACTGAGTCATCACAGTCTCATATTGTTTCATCACAGTCGTCTACTGTGTCATCAAAGACTCCTATTTTGTCATCACAGTCTCCTATTTTGTCATCACAGTCTCCTACTGTTCATCACGGTCCCCTACTGTGACATCACAGCCTCCTATTTTGTCATCACAGTCTCCTACTGTGTCATCACAGTCTCCTACTGTGACATCACAGTCTTATATTGTGTCATCATGGTCTCCTACTGTGTCATACAGTCTCCTATTGTGTCATCATTGTCTCTATTGTGTAATCATGTTTTTTTACTGTGTCATCACAGTCTTCTACTGTGATATCACAGTCTCCTATTGTGTCATCACGGTCTCCTACTGTATCATCACGGTCTCTTACTGTGTCATCATAGTCTCCTACTGTGTCATCACGATCTCCTACTTTGCCATCACAGTCTCCTACTGTGTCATCACAGTCTCCTATGTGACATCACAGTCTCCTGTTGTGTCATTACGGTCTCCTTTTGTGTCATCGCAGTCTCCTATGGGACAACACAGTCTCCAACTGTGTCATCACGGTCTCCTACTGTGTCATCTCGGTCTCCCATTGTGTCATCACAGTCTCCTACTGTGTCATCACGGTCTTCGACTTTGTCATCACAGTCTCCTACTGTGACATCACAGCCCCCTATTGGTCATCATAGTCTCCTATTGTGTCATCACGGTCTCCAACTGTGTCATCACAGTCTCATATTGTTTCATCACAGTCGTCTACTGTGTCATCAAAGTCTCCTATTTTGTCATCACAGTCTCCTATTTTGTCATCACAGTCTCCTACTGTTTCATCATGGTCCCCTACTGTGACATCATAGCCTCCTATTTTGTCATCACAGTCTCCTACTGTGTCATCACAGTCTCCTACTGTGACATCACAGTCTTATATTGTGTCATCATGGTCTCCTACTGTGTCATACAGTCTCCTATTGTGTCATCATTGTCTCTATTGTGTCATCATGTTCTTTTACTGTGTCATCACTGTCTTCTACTGTGATATCACAGTCTCCTATTGTGTCATCACGGTCTTCTACTGTATCATGACGGTCTCTTACTGTGTCATCATAGTCTCCTACTTGTCATCACGGTCACCTATTTTGTCATCATAGTCTCCTTGTGACATTATTGTCTCCTACTGTGTCATCACAGTCTCCTATTTTGTCCTCACAGTCTCCTACTGTGTCATCACAGTCTCCTATTTTGTCATCACAGTCTCCTACAATGCCATCACAGTCTCCTATTTTGTCATCATAGTCTCCTTTTGTGTCAACACGGTCTCCTCCTGTGTCATCACAGCCTCCTACTGTGACATCACAGTCTCTTATTGTGTCCTCACGGTCTCCTACTGTGTCATCACAGTCTCCTATTGTGTCATCGTAGTCTCTATTGTGTCATCACGTTCTTTTACTCTGTCATCACAGTCTTCTACTGTGACATCACATCCTCTTATTGTGTCATCACAGACTCCTACTGTGTCATCACGGACTTCTACTGTGTCATCACAGTCTCCTATTGTGTCATCACGGTCTCCATTGTGTCATCACGGTCTCCTACTGTGTCATTACAGTCTCCTATTGTGTCATCACAGTCTTCTACTGTGTCATCACAGTCTCCTATTGTGTCATCACAGTCTCCTATTGTGTCATCACAGTCTTCTATTGTGTCATTACGGTCTCCTACTGTGTCATCGCAGTCTCCTATGTGACATCACAGCCTCCCATTGTGTCATCACGGTCTCCTACTGTGTCATCACAGTCTCCTATTTAGTCATCACATTCTCCTACTGTGTCATCACGGTCTCCTACTGTGTCATCACAATCTCCTATTGCGTCATCATAGTCTCCTATTGTGTCATCACAGACCCCTATTTTGTCATCAATTCTATTGTGTCATCATTGTCTCCTACTGTGTCTTCACAGTCTCCTATTTTGTCAACACAGTCTCCTACTGTGTCATCACAGTCTCCTATTTTGTCATCATAGTCTCCTATTGTGTCATCACGGTCCCCTACTGTGTCATCACAGTCTTCTATTTAGTCATCACATTCTCCTACTGTGTCATCACGGTCTCCTACTGTGTCATCACAATCTCCTATTGCGTCATCATAGTCTCCTATTGTGTCATCACAGACCCCTATTTTGTCATCAATTCTATTGTGTCATCATTGTCTCCTACTGTGTCATCACAGTCTCCTATTTTGTCAACACAGTCTCCTACTGTGTCATCACAGTCTCCTATTTTGTCATCATAGTCTCCTATTGTGTCATCACGGTCCCCTACTGTGTCATCACAGTCTCCTATTTAGTCATCACATTCTCCTACTGTGTCATCACGGTCTCCTACTGTGTCATCACAATCTCCTATTGCGTCATCATAGTCTCCTATTGTGTCATCACAGACCCCTATTTTGTCATCAATTCTATTGTGTCATCATTGTCTCCTACTGTGTCATCACAGTCTCCTATTTTGTCAACACAGTCTCCTACTGTGTCATCACAGTCTCCTATTTTGTCATCATAGTGTCCTATTGTGTCATCACGGCCTCCTACTGTGTCATCACAGTCCCTTATTTTGTCATCATAGTGTCCTACTGTTTCATCATGGTCTCCTATTTTGTCATCATCCTCACCTATTGTGTCATCACAGTCTCCTACTGTGTCATCACAGTCTCCTATTGTGTCATCACGTGTCTACTACTGTGTCACCTAGGTCTCCTATTGTGTCATCACAGTCTCCTACTGTGTCATCACGATCTCCTACTTTGCCATCACAGTCTTTTACTGTGTCATCACAGTCTCCTATGTGACATCACAGTCTCCTGTTGTGTCATTACGGTCTCCTTTTGTGTCATCGCAGTCTCCTATGTGACATCACAGTCTCCTACTGTGTCATCACGGTCTCCTACTGTGTCATCTCAGTCTCTCATTTTGTCATCACAGTCTCCTACTGTGTCATCACGGTCTCCGACTTTGTCATCACAGTCTCCTACTGTGACATCACAGCCTCCTATTGGTCATCATAGTCTCCTATTGTGTCATCACGGTCTCCAACTGTGTCATCACAGTCTCATATTGTTTCATCACAGTCGTCTACTGTGTCATCAAAGTCTCCTATTTTGTCATCACAGTCTCCTATTTTGTCATCACAGTCTCCTACTGTGTCATCACGGTCCCCTCCTGTGACATCACAGCCTCTTATTTTGTCATCACAGTCTCATACTGTGTCATCACAGTCTCCTACTGTGACATCACAGTCTTATCTTGTGTCATCATGGTCTCCTACTGTGTCATACAGTCTCCTATTGTGTCATCATTGTCTCTATTGTGTAATCATGTTCTTTTACTGTGTCATCACAGTCTTCTACTGTGATATCACAGTCTCCTACTGTGTCATCACGGTCTCCTACTGTATCATCACGGTCTCTTACTGTGTCATCATAGTCTCCTACTGTGTCATCACGGTCTCCTATTTTGTCATCATAGTCTCCTTGTGACATTATTGTCTCCTACTGTGTCATCACAGTCTCCTATTTTGTCATCATCCTCTCCTATTGTGTCATCACAGTCTCCTACTGTGTCATCACAGTCTCCTATTGTGTCATCACGGTCTACTACTGTGTCACCTAGGTCTCCTATTGTGTCATCACAGTCTCCTACTGTGTCATCACGATCTCCTACTTTGCCATCACAGTCTCCTACTGTGTCATCACAGTCTCCTATGTGACATCACAGTCTCCTGTTGTGTCATTACGGTCTCCTTTTGTGTCATCGCAGTCTCCTATGTGACATCACAGTCTCCTACTGTGTCATCACGGTCTCCTACTGTGTCATCTCAGTCTCTTATTTTGTCATCACAGTCTCCTACTGTGTCATCACGGTCTCCGACTTTGTCATCACAGTCTCCTACTGTGACATCACAGCCTCCTATTGGTCATCATAGTCTCCTATTGTGTCATCACGGTCTCCAACTGAGTCATCACAGTCTCATATTGTTTCATCACAGTCGTCTACTGTGTCATCAAAGACTCCTATTTTGTCATCACAGTCTCCTATTTTGTCATCACAGTCTCCTACTGTTCATCACGGTCCCCTACTGTGACATCACAGCCTCCTATTTTGTCATCACAGTCTCCTACTGTGTCATCACAGTCTCCTACTGTGACATCACAGTCTTATATTGTGTCATCATGGTCTCCTACTGTGTCATACAGTCTCCTATTGTGTCATCATTGTCTCTATTGTGTAATCATGTTTTTTTACTGTGTCATCACAGTCTTCTACTGTGATATCACAGTCTCCTATTGTGTCATCACGGTCTCCTACTGTATCATCACGGTCTCTTACTGTGTCATCATAGTCTCCTACTGTGTCATCACGATCTCCTACTTTGCCATCACAGTCTCCTACTGTGTCATCACAGTCTCCTATGTGACATCACAGTCTCCTGTTGTGTCATTACGGTCTCCTTTTGTGTCATCGCAGTCTCCTATGGGACAACACAGTCTCCAACTGTGTCATCACGGTCTCCTACTGTGTCATCTCGGTCTCCCATTGTGTCATCACAGTCTCCTACTGTGTCATCACGGTCTTCGACTTTGTCATCACAGTCTCCTACTGTGACATCACAGCCCCCTATTGGTCATCATAGTCTCCTATTGTGTCATCACGGTCTCCAACTGTGTCATCACAGTCTCATATTGTTTCATAACAGTTGTCTACTGTGTCATCAAAGTCTCCTATTTTGTCATCACAGTCTCCTATTTTGTCATCACAGTCTCCTACTGTTTCATCACGGTCCCCTACTGTGACATCATAGCCTCCTATTTTGTCATCACAGTCTCCTACTGTGTCATCACAGTCTCCTACTGTGACATCACAGTCTTATATTGTGTCATCATGGTCTCCTACTGTGTCATACAGTCTCCTATTGTGTCATCATTGTCTCTATTGTGTAATCATGTTCTTTTACTGTGTCATCACAGTCTTCTACTGTGATATCACAGTCTCCTATTGTGTCATCACGGTCTCCTACTGTATCATCACGGTCTCTTACTGTGTCATCATAGTCTCCTACTGTGTCATCACGGTCTCCTATTTTGTCATCATAGTCTCCTTGTGACATTATTGTCTCCTTCTGTGTCATCAAAGTCTCCTATTTTGTCATCACAGTCTCCTATTTTGTCATCACAGTCTCCTACTGTGTCATCACAGCCTCCTACTGTGACATCACAGTCTCTTATTGTGTCCTCACGGTCTCCTACTGTGTCATCACAGTCTCCTATTGTGTCATCGTAGTCTCTATTGTGTCATCACGTTCTTTTACTCTGTCATCACAGTCTTCTACTGTGACATCACATCCTCTTATTGTGTCATCACAGACTCCTACTGTGTCATCACGGACTTCTACTGTGTCATCACAGTCTCCCATTGTGTCATCACGGTCTCCATTGTGTCATCACGGTCTCCTACTGTGTCATTACAGTCTTCTATTGTGTCATCACAGTCTTCTACTGTGTCATCACAGTCTCCTATTGTGTCATCACAGTCTCCTATTGTGTCATCACAGTCTTCTATTGTGTCATTACGGTCTCCTACTGTGTCATTGCAGTCTCCTATGTGACATCACAGCCTCCCATTGTGTCATCACGGTCTCCTACTGTGTCATCACATTCTCCTATTATGTCATCACAGTCTTCTATTGTGTGATCACTGTCTCCTACTGTGTCATCACGGTCTCCTATTGTGTCATCACAGTCGCCTATTGTGTCATCACAGTCTCCTATTGTGTCATCACAGTCTCCTACTGTAACATCACAGCCTCCTATGTGTCATCACAGTCTCCTATTGTGTCATTACGGTCTCCTACTGTGTCATCAAAATCTCCTATTGTGTCATCACAGTCTCCTACTGTAACATCACAGCCTCCAATTGTGTCATCACAGTCTCCTATTGTGTCATCACAGTCTCTTATTAGGTCCTCACTGTCTACTACAGTGTCATCACTGTCTCCTACTGTGACATCACAGTCTCCGATTGTGTCATTACGGTCTCCTGTTGTGTCATCGCAGTCTCCTATGTGACATCACAGTCTCCTATTGTGTCATCACGGTCTCCTACTTTGTCATCTCGGTCTCCCATTTTGTCATCACAGTCTCCGACTGTGACATCACAGCCTCCTATTGGTCATCATAGTCTCCTATTGTGTCATCACGGTCTCCAACTGTGTCATCAGTCTCATATTGTTTCATCACGGTCTCCGACTTTGTCATCACAGTCTCCTACTGTGATATCACAGCCTCCTATTCGTCATCATAGTCTCCTACTGTGTCATCACAGTCTCCTATTGTGTCATCACAGACTCCTATTGTGTCATCACGGTCTCCTACTGTGTCATCACGGTCTCTTACTGTGTCATCACAGTCTCCTATTTTGTCATCACAGTCTCCTACTGTGTCATCACAGTCTCCTATTGTGTCATCACAGTCTCCTATTGTGTCATCACAGTCTCCTACTGTGTCATCACAGTCTCCTATTGTGTCATCACGGTCTCCTACTGTGTCATCTCAGTCTCCCATTTTGTCATCACAGTCTCCTACTGTGTCATCATGGTCTCCGACTTTGTCATCCCAGTCTCCTACTGCGACATCACAGCCTCCTATTGGTCATCATAGTCTCCAATTGTGTCATCACGGTCTCTAACTGTGTCATCACAGTCTCCTATTTCATCACAGTCGTCTACTGTGTCATCACAGTCTCCTATTTTGTCATCACAGTCTCCTATTTTGTCATCACAGCCTCCTACTGTGTCATCATGGTCTCCTACTGTGTCATCACAGCCTCCTATTTTGTCATCACAGTCTCCTACTGAGTCATCACAGTCTCCTACTATTACATCACAGTCTCCTATTGTGTCATCATGGTCTCCTACTGTGTCATACAGTCTCCTATTGTGTCATCATTGTCTCTATTGTGTCATCATGTTCTTTTACTGTGTCATCATAGTCTCCTACTGTGATATCACAGTCTCCTATTGTGTCATCACGGTCTCCTACTGTATCATCACGGTCTCTTACTGTGTCATCATAGTCTCCTACTGTGTCATCACAGTCTCCTATTTTGTCATCATAGTCTCCTATTGTGTCATCATTGTCTCCTATTTTGTCATCACAGTCTCCTATTTTGTCATCACAGTCTCCTACTGTGTCATCACAGCCTCCTACTGTGACATCACAGTCTCTTATTGTGTCATCACGGTCTCCTACTGTGTCATCACAGTCTCCTATTGTGTCATCATAGTCTCTATTGTGTCATCACGTTCTTTTACTCTGTCATCACAGTCTTCTACTGTGACATCACATCCTCTTATTGTGTCATCACAGACTCCTACTGTGTTATCACGTTCTCCTATGTGTCATCATAGTCTCCTATTGTGTCATCACAGTCCCTATTTTGTCATCAATTCTATTGTGTCATCAGAGTCTCCTACTGTGTCATCACAGTCTCCAATTTTGTCATCATAGTCTCCTACTGGGTCATCACGGTCAATATTTTGTCATCATAGTCACCTATTGTGTCAACACAGCCTCCTACAGTGTCATCACAGTCTCCTATTTCGTCATCATAGTCTCCTCCTGTGTCATCACGGTCTCCTACTGTGTCATCACAATCTCCTATTGTGTCATCACAGTCTCCTATTCTGTCATCATGGTCTTCTACTGTGTCATCACGGTCTCCTACTGTGTCATCACAGTCTCCTACTGTGACATTACAGCCTCCTATTGTGTCATCACAGTCACCTATTGTGTCATCACGGTCTCCTACTGTGTCATCATGGTCTCCTACTGTGACATCACAGCCTCCAATTGCGTAATCACAGTCTCCTATTGTGTCATCACAGTCTCCTACTGTGTCATCACAGTCTTCTACTGTGTCATCACAATCACCTACTGTGTCATCACAGTCTCCTATTTTGTCATCATAGTCTCCTATTGTGTCATCACGGTCTCCTAGTGTCATCACAGTCACCTACTGTGACATCACATTCTCCTATGGTGTCATAATGGTCTCCTATTGTGTCATCACAGTCTCCTACTGTCATCAGAGCCTCCTATTGTGTCATCATGGTCTACAATTGTGTCATCACAGTCTTGTACTATGACATCACAGCCTCCTATTGTGTCATCACGGTCTCCTACTGTGTCATCACAGTCTCCTATTATGTCACACAGTCTCCTATTGTGTCATTACAGTCCCTATTGTGTCATCACAGTCTCCTATTGTGTCATCACAGTCCCCTATTTTGTCATCAATTCTATTGTGTCATCAGAGTCTCCTACTGTGTCATCACATTCTCCAATTTTGTTATCATAGTCTCCTACTGGGTCATCACGGTCAATATTTTGTCATCATAGTCACCTATTGTGTCATCATTGTCTCCTACTGTGTCATCACAGTCTTCTACTGTGTCATCACAATCTCCTATTGTTTAATCACAGTCTCCTATTGTGTCATCACAGTCTCCTATTGTGTCATCTCATTCTCCAACTGTGTCATCACCGTCTCCTACAGTGTCATCACAGTCTCCTACTGTGATATCACAGTCTCCTATTGTGTCATCACGGTCTCCTACTGTATCATCACGGTCTCTTACTGTGTCATCATAGTCTCCTACTGTGTCATCACGGTCTCCTATTTTGTCATCATAGTCTCCTATTGTTTCATCATTGTCTCCTACTGTGTCATCACAGTCTCCTATTTTGTCATCACAGTCTCCTACTGTGCCATCACAGTCTCCTATTTTGTCATTATAGTCTCCTATTGTGTCAACACGGTCTCCTACTGTGTCATCACAGTCTCTTATTGTGTCATCATAGTCTCTATTGTGTCATCACGTTCTTTTACTCTGTCATCACAGTCTCCTACTGTGTCATCACAGTCTCCTATTGTGTCATCACAGTCTCCTACTGTGTCATAACAGTCTCCTACTGTGTCATCACAGTCTCCTACTGTGACATCACAGTCTCCTATTGTGTCATCTTGGTCTTCTACTGTGTCATAAGTCTCCTATTGTGTCATCATTGTCTCTATTGTGTCATCATGTTCTTTTACTGTGTCATCAGTCTCCTACTGTGATATCACAGTCTCCTATTGTGTCATCACGGTCTCCTACTGTATCATCACGGTCTCTTACTGTGTCATCATAGTCTCCTACTGTGTCATCACGGTCTCCTATTTTGTCATCATAGTCTCCTATTGTGTCATCATTGTCTCCTACTGTGTCATCACAGTCTCCTATTTTGTCATCACAGTCTCCTACTGTGTTATCACAGCCTCCTACTGTGACGTCACAGTCTATTATTGTGTCATCACGGTCTCCTACTGTTTCATCACAGACTCCTATTTTGTCATCATAGTCTCTATTGTGTCATCACGTTCTTTTACTCTGTCATCACAGTCTTCTACTGTGACATCAATCCTCTTATTCAGTCATCACAGACTCCCACTGTGTCATTACGGTCTCCTACTGTGTCATCACGGTCTCCTATTTTGTCATCATAGTCTCCTATTGTGTCATCATTGTCTCCTACTGTGTCATCACAGTCTCCTATTTTGTCATCACAGTCTTCTACTGTGTCATCACAGCCTCCTACTGTGACATCACAGTCTCTTATTGTGTCGTCACGGTCTCCTACTGTGTCATCACAGACTCCTACTGTGTCATCATAGTCTATATTGTGTCATCACGTTCTTTTACTCTGTCATCACAGTCTTCTACTGTGACATCACATCCTCTTATTGTGTCATCACAGACTCCTACTGTGTCATCACGGTCTCCTACTGTGTCATCATAGTCTCCTATTGTATCATCACAGTCCCTATTTTGTCATCAATTCTATTGTGTCATCAGAGTCTCCTACTGTGTCATCATAGTCTCTATTGTGTCATCACGTTCTTTTACTCTGTCATCACAGTCTTCTACTGTGACATCACATCCTCTTATTGAGTCATCACAGACTCCTACTGTGTCATCACGGTCTCCTACTGTGTCATCACAGTCTTATATTGTGTCATCACGGTCTCCATTGTGTCATCATGGTCTCCTACTGTGTCATTACAGTCTCCTATTGTGTCATCACAGTCTTCTACTGTGTCATCACAGTCTCCTATTGTGTCATCACAGTCTCCTACTGTGTCATCACAGTCTCCTCTTGTGTCATCTCATTCTCCAACTGTGTCATCACGGTCTCCTACTGTGTCCTCACAGTCTCCTACTGTGTCATCATAGTCTCTATTGTGTCATCACGTTCTTTTACTCTGTCATCACAGTCTTCTACTGTGACATCACATCCTCTTATTGTGTCATCACAGACTCCTACTGTGTCATCACGGTCTCCTACTGTGTCATCATAGTCTCCTATTGTATCATCACAGTCTCCAATTTTGTCATCATAGTCTCCTACTGGGTCATCACGGTCAATATTTTGTCATCATAGTCTCCTATTGTGTCATCATTGTCTCCTACTGTGTCACCACAGTCTCCTATTTTGTCAACACAGTCTCCTACTGTGTCATCACATTCTCCTATTTTGTCATCATAGTGTCCTATTGTGTCATCACTGCCTCCTACTGTGTCATCACAGTTTCCTATTTCGTCATCATAGTCTCCTACTGTGTCATCACGGTCTCCTACTGTGTCATCACAATCTCCTATTGTGTCATCACAGTTTCCTACTGTGTCATCACGACCTACTTTTCCATCACAGTCTCCTACTGTGACATCACAGTCTCCTATGTGACATCACAGTCTCCTGTTGTGTCATTACGGTCTCCTTTTGTGTCATCGCAGTCTCCTATGTGACATCACAGTCTCCTACTGTGTCATCACGGTCTCCTACTGGGTCATCTCGGTCTCCTATTTTGTCATCACAGTCTCCTACTGTGTCATCACAGTCTCCTACTGTGACATCACATTCTCCTATTGTGTCATCATGGTCTCCTACTGTGTCATACAACTCCTATTGTGTCATCATTGTCTCTATTGTGTCATCATGTTCTTTTACTGTGTCATCACTGTCTTCTACTGTGATATCACAGTCTCCTATTGTGTCATCACGGTCTCCTACTGTATCATGACGGTCTCTTACTGTGTCATCATAGTCTCCTACTTGTCATCACGGTCTCCTATTTTGTCATCATAGTCTCCTATTGTGACATTATTGTCTCCTACTGTGTCATCACAGTCTCCTATTTTGTCCTCACAGTCTCCTACTGTGTCATCACAGCCTCCTATTGTGTCATCACAGTCTCTTATTGTGTCATCTCATTCTCCAACTGTGTCATCACGGTCTCCTACTGTGTCCTCACAGTCTCCTACTGTGTCATCATAGTCTCTATTGTGTCATCACGTTCTTTTACTCTGTCATCACAGTCTTCTACTGTGACATCACATCCTCTTATTGTGTCATCACAGACTCCTACTGTGTCATCACGGTCTCCTACTGTGTCATCATAGTCTCCTATTGTGTCATCACAGTCCCTATTTTGTCATCAATTCTATTGTGTCATCAGAGTCTCCTACTGTGTCATCACAGTCTCCAATTTTGTCATCATAGTCTCCTACTGGGTCATCACGGTCAATATTTTGTCATCATAGTCACCTATTGTGTCATCATTGTCTCCTACTGTGTCATCACAGTCTCCTATTTTGTCAAAACAGTCTCCTACTGTGTCATCACGGTCTCCTATTTTGTCATCATAGTGTCCTATTGTGTCAACACAGCCTCCTACTGTGTCATCACAGTCTCCTATTTCGTCATCATAGTCTCCTCCTGTGTCATCACGGTCTCCTACTGTGTCATCACAATCTCCTATTGTGTCATCACAGTCTCCTATTGTGTCATCACGGTCTCCTACTGTGTCATCACGATCTCCTACTGTGACATCACAGCCTCCAATTGTGTAATCACAGTCTCCTATTGTGTCATCACAGTCTCTACTGTGTCATCACAGTCTCCTACTAGGTCATCACTGCCTACTACTGTGTCATCACAGTCTCCTACTGTGTCATCACAGTCTCCTATTGTGTCATCACAGTCTCCTACTATGTCATCACAGTCTTCTACAGTGTCATCACAATCACCTACTGTGTCATCACAGTCTCCTATTTTGTCATCATAGTCTCCTATTTTGTCATCACGATCTCCTACTGTGTCATCACGGTCCCCTACTGTGACATCACAGCCTCCTATTTTGTCATCACAGTCTCCTATTGTGTCATCATGGTCTCCTACTGTGTCATAAGTCTCCTATTGTGTCATCATTGTCTCTATTGTGTAATCATGTTCTTTTAATGTGTCATCACCTTCTTCTACTGTGATATCACAGTCTCCTATTGTGTCATCACGGTCTCCTACTGTGTCATCACGGTCTCTTACTGTGTCATCATAGTCTCCTTCTGTGTCATCACGGTCTCCTATTTTGTCATCATAGTCTCCTATTGTGTCATTATTGTCTCCTACTGTGTCATCACAGTCTCCTATTTTGTCCTCACAGTCTCCTACTGTGTCATCACAGTCTCCTATTTTGTCATCATAGTCTCCTACTGTGCCATCACAGTCTCCTATTTTGTCATCATAGTCTCCTATTGTGTCAACACGGTCTCCTACTGTGTCATCTCAGCCTCCTACTGTGACATCAAATTCTCTTATTGTGTCCTCACGGTCTCCTACTGTGTCATCACAGTCTCCTATTGTGTCATCATAGTTTCTATTGTGTCATCACGTTCTTTTACTCTGTCATCACAGTCTTCTACTGTGCCATCACATCCTCTTATTGTGTCATCACAGACTCCTACTGTGTCATCACGGTCTCCTACTGTGTCATCACAGTCTCCTATTGTGTCATCACGGTCTACATTGTGTCATCACGGTCTCCTACTGTGTCATTACAATCTCCTATTGTGTCATCACAGTCTCCTATTGTGTCATCACAGTCTCCTATTGTGTCATCTCATTCTCCAACTGTGTCATCACGGTCTCCTACGGTGTCATCACAGTCTCCTACATTGACATCACAGCCTCCTATGTGTCATCACAGTCTCCTATTATGTCATTACATTCTTCTACTGTGTCATAGCAGTGTCCTATGTGACATCACAGCCTCCTATTGTGTCATCACGGTCTCCTACTGTGTCATCACAGTCTCTTATGTGTCATCACAGTCTCCTATTGTGTCATTACGGTCTCCTACTGTGTCATCGCAGTCTCCTATGTGACATCACAGCCTCCTATTGTGTCATCATGGTCTCCTACTGTGTCATCACATTCTCCTATTATGTCATCATAGTCTTCTATTGTGTCATCACAGTCTCCTACTGTGTCATCACAGTCTCCTACTGTATCATCACGGTCTCTTACTGTGTCATCATAGTCTCCTACTGTGTCATCACAGTCTCCTATTTTGTCATCATAGTCTCCTATTGTGTCATTATTGTCTCCTACTGTGTCATCACAGTCTCCTATTTTGTCCTCACAGTCTCCTACTGTGTCATCACAGTCTCCTATTTTGTCATCTAAGTCTCCTATTGTGTCAACATGGTCTCATACTGTGTCATCGCAGCCTCCTACTGTGACATCACAGTCTCTTATTGTGTCATCACGGTCTCCAACTGTGTCATCACAGTCTCCTATTGTGTCATCATAGTCTCTATTGTGTCATCACGTTCTTTTACTCTGTCATCACAGTCTTCTACTGTGACATCACATCCTCTTATTGTGTCATCACAGACTCCTACTGTGTCATCACGGTCTCCTACTGTGTCATCACAGTCTCCTATGTGACATCACAGCCTCCTATTTTGTATTCACGGTCTCCTAGTGTGTCATCACAGTCTCTTATGTGTCATCACAGTCTCCTATTGTGTCATCACAGTCTCCTACTATGTCATCGCAGTCTCCTATGTGACATCACAGTTTCCTATTTGTCATCACGGTCTCCTACTGTGTCATCACAGTCTCCTATTATGTCATCACAGTCTTCTATTGTGTCATCACAGTCTCCTACTGTGTCATCACGGACTCCTATTGTGTCATCACAGTCTCCTATTGTGTCATCATAGTCTCCTATTGTGTCATCACAGTCTCCTACTGTAACATCACAGCCTCCTATGTGTCATCACAGTCTCCTATTGTGTCATTACGGTCTCCTACTGTGTCATCACAATCTCTTATTGTGTCATCATAGTCTCCTTCTGTGTCATCACGGTCTCCTATTTTGTCATCATAGTCTCCTATTGTGTCATTATTGTCTCCTACTGTGTCATCACAGTCTCCTATTTTGTCCTCACAGTCTCCTACTGTGTCATCACAGTCTCCTATTTTGTCATCATAGTCTCCTACTGTGCCATCACAGTCTCCTATTTTGTCATCATAGTCTCCTATTGTGTCAACACGGTCTCCTACTGTGTCATCTCAGCCTCCTACTGTGACATCAAATTCTCTTATTGTGTCCTCACGGTCTCCTACTGTGTCATCACAGTCTCCTATTGTGTCATCATAGTTTCTATTGTGTCATCACGTTCTTTTACTCTGTCATCACAGTCTTCTACTGTGCCATCACATCCTCTTATTGTGTCATCACAGACTCCTACTGTGTCATCACGGTCTCCTACTGTGTCATCACAGTCTCCTATTGTGTCATCACGGTCTACATTGTGTCATCACGGTCTCCTACTGTGTCATTACAATCTCCTATTGTGTCATCACAGTCTCCTATTGTGTCATCACAGTCTCCTATTGTGTCATCTCATTCTCCAACTGTGTCATCACGGTCTCCTACGGTGTCATCACAGTCTCCTACATTGACATCACAGCCTCCTATGTGTCATCACAGTCTCCTATTATGTCATTACATTCTTCTACTGTGTCATAGCAGTGTCCTATGTGACATCACAGCCTCCTATTGTGTCATCACGGTCTCCTACTGTGTCATCACAGTCTCTTATGTGTCATCACAGTCTCCTATTGTGTCATTACGGTCTCCTACTGTGTCATCGCATCTCCTATGTGACATCACAGCTTCCTATTGTGTCATCATGGTCTCCTACTGTGTCATCACATTCTCCTATTATGTCATCATAGTCTTCTATTGTGTCATCACAGTCTCCTACTGTGTCATCACAGTCTCCTACTGTATCATCACGGTCTCTTACTGTGTCATCATAGTCTCCTACTGTGTCATCACAGTCTCCTATTTTGTCATCATAGTCTCCTATTGTGTCATTATTGTCTCCTACTGTGTCATCACAGTCTCCTATTTTGTCCTCACAGTCTCCTACTGTGTCATCACAGTCTCCTATTTTGTCATCTAAGTCTCCTATTGTGTCAACATGGTCTCATACTGTGTCATCGCAGCCTCCTACTGTGACATCACAGTCTCTTATTGTGTCATCACGGTCTCCAACTGTGTCATCACAGTCTCCTATTGTGTCATCATAGTCTCTATTGTGTCATCACGTTCTTTTACTCTGTCATCACAGTCTTCTACTGTGACATCACATCCTCTTATTGTGTCATCACTGACTCCTACTGTGTCATCACGGTCTCCTACTGTGTCATCACAGTCTCCTATGTGACATCACAGCCTCCTATTTTGTATTCACGGTCTCCTAGTGTGTCATCACAGTCTCTTATGTGTCATCACAGTCTCCTATTGTGTCATTACAGTCTCCTACTGTGTCATCGCAGTCTCCTATGTGACATCACAGTTTCCTATTTGTCATCACGGTCTCCTACTGTGTCATCACAGTCTCCTATTATGTCATCACAGTCTTCTATTGTGTCATCACAGTCTCCTACTGTGTCATCACGGACTCCTATTGTGTCATCACAGTCTCCTATTGTGTCATCATAGTCTCCTATTGTGTCATCACAGTCTCCTACTGTAACATCACAGCCTCCTATGTGTCATCACAGTCTCCTATTGTGTCATTACGGTCTCCTACTGTGTCATCACAATCTCTTATTGTGTCATCACAGTCTCCTATTGTGTCATCACCGTCTCCTATTTTGTCATCAAGTCTCCTATTGTGTAATCACAGTCTCCTACTGTGTCATCACAGTCTCCTATTTTGTCATCATAGTCTCCTACTGTGTCATCACGGTCTCCTATTTTGTCATCATACTCTCCTATTGTGTCATCACAGTCTCCTACTGTGTCATCACAGTCTCCTATTGTGTCATCACGGTCTCCTACTGTGTCATCTTTGTCTCCTATTGTGTCATCACAGTCTCCTACTGTGTCATCACGATCTCCTGCTTTGTCATCACACTCTCCTACTGTGACATAACAGCCTCTTATTGGTCATCATATTCTTCTATTGTGTCATCACAGTCTCCAACTGTGTCATCACAGTCTCCTATTGCTACATCACAGTCTCCTACTGTGTCATCACAGTCTCTTATTTTGTCATTAAAGTTTCCAATTGTGTCATCACGGTCTCCTACTGTGTCATCACAGTCTTTTACTGTGACTTCACAGTCTCCTACTGTGTCATCACAGTCTCCTTCTGTAACATCACAGCCTCCTATTGGTCATCATAGTCTCCTATTGCGTCATCACTGTCTCCAACTGTGTCATCATAGTCTCTATTGTGTCATCACGTTCTTTTACTGTGTCATCACAGTCCCTACTGTGAAATCACAGCCTCTTATTGTGTCATCACGGTCTCCTACTGTGTCATCACAGTCTCCTATTGTGTCATCACGGTCTCCATTGTGTCATCACGGTCTCCTACCTTGTCATTACAGTTTCCTATTGTGTCATCACAGTCTTCTACTGTGTCTTCACAGTCTCCTATTGTGTCATCACAGTCTCCTATTGTGTTATCACAGTCTCCTATTGTGTCATCTCATTCTCCAACTGTGTCATCACGGTCTCCTACTGTGTCCTCACAGTCTCCTACTGTGACATCACAGTCTCTTATGTGTCATCACAGTCTTTTACTGTAACATCACAGCCTCCTTTGTGTCATCACAGTCTCCTATTGTGTCATTACGGTCTCCTACTGTGTCATCACAATCTCCTATTGTTTCATCACAGTTTCCTATTCAGTCATCACAGTCTCCTATTTTGTCATCAAGTCTCCTATTGTGTCATCACAGTCTCCTACTGTGTCATCACAGTCTCTTATTTTGTCATCATAGTGTCCTACTCTTTCATCACGGTCTCCTATTTTGTCATCATCCTCTCCTATTGTGTCATCACAGTCTCCTACTGTGTCATCACAGTTTTCTATTGTGTCATCACAGTCTCCTACTGTGTCACCTAGGTCTCCTATTGTGTCATCAAAGTCTCCTACTGTGTCATCACGATCTCCTACTTTGCCATCACAGTCTCCTACTCTGACATCACAGTCTCCTATGTGTCATCACAGTCTCCTGTTGTGTCATTACGGTCTGCTATTGTGTCATTGCAGTCTCCTATGTGACATCACAGTCTCCTACTGTGTCATCTCGGTCTCCTACTGTGTCATCTCGGTCTCACATTTTGTCATCACAGTCTCCTAATGTGTCATCACGGTCCCCTACTGTGACATCACAGCCTCCTATTTCGTCATCATAGTCTCCTACTGTGTCATCCCAGTCTCCTACTGTGACATCACAGTCTTATATTGTGTCATCATGGTTTCCTACTGTGTCATACAGTCTCCTATTGTGTCATCATTGTCTCTATTGTGTAATCATGTTCTTTTACTGTGTCATCACAGTCTTCTACTGTGATAACACACTCTCCTATTGTGTCATCACGGTCTCCTACTGTATCATCACGGTCTCTTACTGTGTCATCATAGTCTCCTACTGTGTCTTCACAGTCTCCTATTTTGTCATCATAGTCTCCTTTTGTGATATTATTGTCTCCTACTGTGTCAACACAGTCTCCTATTTTGTCCTCACAGTCTCCTACTGTGTCATCACAGTCTCCTATTTTGTCATCACAGTCTCCTACTTGCCATCACAGTCTCCTATTTTGTCATCATAGTCTCCTATTGTGTCAACACGGTCTCCTGCTGTGTCAATACAGCCTCCTACTGTGACATCACAGTCTCTTATTGTGTCCTCACGGTCTCCTACTGTGTCATCACAGTCTCCTATTGTGTCATCATAGTCTCTATTGTGTCATCACGTTCTTTTACTCTGTCATCACAGTCTTCTACTGTGACATCATATCCTCTTATTGTGTCATCACAGACTCCTACTGTGTCATCATGGTCCTCTACTGTGTCATCACAGTCTCCTATTGCGTCATCACGGTCTCCATTGTATCATCACAGTCTCCTACTGTGTCATTACAGTCTCCTATTGTGTCATCACAGTCTTCTACTGTGTCATCACAGTCTCCTATTGTGTCATCACAGTCTCCTATTTTGTCATCACAGTCTCCTATTGTGTCATTACGGTCTCCTACTGTGTCATCGCAGTCTCCTATGTGACATCAAAGCCTCCCATTGTGTCATCACGGTCTCCTACTGTGTCATCACATTCTCCTATTATGTCATCACAGTCTTCTATTGTGTCATCACAGTCTCCTACTGTGTCATCACGGTCTCCTATTGTGTCATCACAGTCGCCTATTGTGTCATCATAGTCTCCTATTGTGTCATCACAGTCTCCTACTGTAACATCACAGCCTCCTATGTGTCATCACAGTCTCCTATTGTGTCATTACGGTCTCCTACTGTGTCATCACAATCTCCTATTGTGTCATCACAGTCTCCTACTGTAACATCACAGCCTCCAATTGTGTCATCACAGTCTCCTATTGTGTCATCACATTCTCCTATTAGGTCATCACTCTCTACTACAGTGTCATCACTGTCTCCTACTGTGACATCACAGTCTCCTATGTGACATCACAGTCTCCGATTGTGTCATTACGGTCTCCTATTGTGTCATCGCAGTCTCCTATGTGACATCACAGTCTCCTATTGTGTCATCACGGTCTCCTACTTTGTCATCTCGGTCTCCCATTTTGTCATCACAGTCTCCTACTGTGTCATCACGGTCTCCGACTATGTCATCACAGTCTCCTACTATGACATCACAGCCTCCTATTAGTCATCATAGTCTCCTATTGTGTCATCACGGTCTCCAACTGTGTCATCAGTCTCATATTGTTTCATCATGGTCTTCAACTTTGTCATCACAGTCTCCTACTGTGACATCACAGCCTCCTATTGGTCATCATAGTCTCCTATTGTGTCATCACAGTCTTCTATTGTGTCATCACAGACACCTATTGTGTCATCACGGTCTCGTACTGTGTCATCACGGTTTCTTACTGTGTCATCACAGTCTCCTATTGTGTCATCACGGTCTCCTACTGTGACATCACAGTCTTATATTGTGTCATCATGGTTTCCTACTGTGTCATACAGTCTCCTATTGTGTCATCATTGTCTCTATTGTGTAATCATGTTCTTTTACTGTGTCATCACAGTCTTCTACTGTGATATCACACTCTCCTATTGTGTCATCACGGTCTCCTACTGTATCATCACGGTCTCTTACTGTGTCATCATAGTCTCCTACTGTGTCTTCACAGTCTCCTATTTTGTCATCATAGTCTCCTTTTTGTGATATTATTGTCTCCTACTGTGTCAACACAGTCTCCTATTTTGTCCTCACAGTCTCCTACTGTGTCATCACAGTCTCCTATTTTGTCATCACAGTCTCCTACTTGCCATCACAGTCTCCTATTTTGTCATCATAGTCTCCTATTGTGTCAACACGGTCTCCTGCTGTGTCAATACAGCCTCCTACTGTGACATCAAATTCTCTTATTGTGTCCTCACGGTCTCCTACTGTGTCATCACAGTCTCCTATTGTGTCATCATAGTCTCTATTGTGTCATCACGTTCTTTTACTCTGTCATCACAGTCTTCTACTGTGACATCATATCCTCTTATTGTGTCATCACAGACTCCTACTGTGTCATCATGGTCCTCTACTGTGTCATCACAGTCTCCTATTGCGTCATCATGGTCTCCATTGTGTCATCACAGTCTCCTACTGTGTCATTACAGTCTCCTATTGTGTCATCACAGTCTTCTACTGTGTCATCACAGTCTCCTATTGTGTCATCACAGTCTCCTATTTTGACATCACAGTCTCCTATTGTGTCATTACGGTCTCCTACTGTGTCATCGCAGTCTCCTATGTGACATCAAAGCCTCCCATTGTGTCATCACGGTCTCCTACTGTGTCATCACATTCTCCTATTATGTCATCACAGTCTTCTATTGTGTCATCACAGTCTCCTACTGTGTCATCACAGTCTCCTACTGTATCATCACGGTCTCTTACTGTGTCATCATAGTCTCCTACTGTGTCATCACAGTCTCCTATTTTGTCATCATAGTCTCCTATTGTGTCATTATTGTCTCCTACTGTGTCATCACAGTCTCCTATTTTTTCCTCACAGTCTCCTACTGTGTCATCACAGTCTCCTATTTTGTCATCTAAGTCTCCTATTGTGTCAACATGGTCTCATACTGTGTCATCGCAGCCTCCTACTGTGACATCACAGTCTCTTATTGTGTCATCACGGTCTCCAACTGTGTCATCACAGTCTCCTATTGTGTCATCATAGTCTCTATTGTGTCATCACGTTCTTTTACTCTGTCATCACAGTCTTCTACTGTGACATCACATCCTCTTATTGTGTCATCACTGACTCCTACTGTGTCATCACGGTCTCCTACTGTGTCATCACAGTCTCCTATGTGACATCACAGCCTCCTATTTTGTATTCACGGTCTCCTAGTGTGTCATCACAGTCTCTTATGTGTCATCACAGTCTCCTATTGTGTCATTACAGTCTCCTACTGTGTCATCGCAGTCTCCTATGTGACATCACAGTTTCCTATTTGTCATCACGGTCTCCTACTGTGTCATCACAGTCTCCTATTATGTCATCACAGTCTTCTATTGTGTCATCACAGTCTCCTACTGTGTCATCACGGACTCCTATTGTGTCATCACAGTCTCCTATTGTGTCATCATAGTCTCCTATTGTGTCATCACAGTCTCCTACTGTAACATCACAGCCTCCTATGTGTCATCACAGTCTCCTATTGTGTCATTACGGTCTCCTACTGTGTCATCACAATCTCTTATTGTGTCATCACAGTCTCCTATTGTGTCATCACCGTCTCCTATTTTGTCATCAAGTCTCCTATTGTGTAATCACAGTCTCCTACTGTGTCATCACAGTCTCCTATTTTGTCATCATAGTCTCCTACTGTGTCATCACGGTCTCCTATTTTGTCATCATACTCTCCTATTGTGTCATCACAGTCTCCTACTGTGTCATCACAGTCTCCTATTGTGTCATCACGGTCTCCTACTGTGTCATCTTTGTCTCCTATTGTGTCATCACAGTCTCCTACTGTGTCATCACGATCTCCTGCTTTGTCATCACACTCTCCTACTGTGACATAACAGCCTCTTATTGGTCATCATATTCTTCTATTGTGTCATCACAGTCTCCAACTGTGTCATCACAGTCTCCTATTGCTACATCACAGTCTCCTACTGTGTCATCACAGTCTCTTATTTTGTCATTAAAGTTTCCAATTGTGTCATCACGGTCTCCTACTGTGTCATCACAGTCTTTTACTGTGACTTCACAGTCTCCTACTGTGTCATCACAGTCTCCTTCTGTAACATCACAGCCTCCTATTGGTCATCATAGTCTCCTATTGCGTCATCACTGTCTCCAACTGTGTCATCATAGTCTCTATTGTGTCATCACGTTCTTTTACTGTGTCATCACAGTCCCTACTGTGAAATCACAGCCTCTTATTGTGTCATCACGGTCTCCTACTGTGTCATCACAGTCTCCTATTGTGTCATCACGGTCTCCATTGTGTCATCACGGTCTCCTACCTTGTCATTACAGTTTCCTATTGTGTCATCACAGTCTTCTACTGTGTCTTCACAGTCTCCTATTGTGTCATCACAGTCTCCTATTGTGTTATCACAGTCTCCTATTGTGTCATCTCATTCTCCAACTGTGTCATCACGGTCTCCTACTGTGTCCTCACAGTCTCCTACTGTGACATCACAGTCTCTTATGTGTCATCACAGTCTTTTACTGTAACATCACAGCCTCCTTTGTGTCATCACAGTCTCCTATTGTGTCATTACGGTCTCCTACTGTGTCATCACAATCTCCTATTGTTTCATCACAGTTTCCTATTCAGTCATCACAGTCTCCTATTTTGTCATCAAGTCTCCTATTGTGTCATCACAGTCTCCTACTGTGTCATCACAGTCTCTTATTTTGTCATCATAGTGTCCTACTCTTTCATCACGGTCTCCTATTTTGTCATCATCCTCTCCTATTGTGTCATCACAGTCTCCTACTGTGTCATCACAGTTTTCTATTGTGTCATCACAGTCTCCTACTGTGTCACCTAGGTCTCCTATTGTGTCATCAAAGTCTCCTACTGTGTCATCACGATCTCCTACTTTGCCATCACAGTCTCCTACTCTGACATCACAGTCTCCTGTTGTGTCATTACGGTCTGCTATTGTGTCATTGCAGTCTCCTATGTGACATCACAGTCTCCTACTGTGTCATCTCGGTCTCCTACTGTGTCATCTCGGTCTCACATTTTGTCATCACAGTCTCCTAATGTGTCATCACGGTCCCCTACTGTGACATCACAGCCTCCTATTTCGTCATCATAGTCTCCTACTGTGTCATCCCAGTCTCCTACTGTGACATCACAGTCTTATATTGTGTCATCATGGTTTCCTACTGTGTCATACAGTCTCCTATTGTGTCATCATTGTCTCTATTGTGTAATCATGTTCTTTTACTGTGTCATCACAGTCTTCTACTGTGATATCACACTCTCCTATTGTGTCATCACTGTCTCCTACTGTATCATCACGGTCTCTTACTGTGTCATCATAGTCTCCTACTGTGTCTTCACAGTCTCCTATTTTGTCATCATAGTCTCCTTTTGTGATATTATTGTCTCCTACTGTGTCAACACAGTCTCCTATTTTGTCCTCACAGTCTCCTACTGTGTCATCACAGTCTCCTATTTTGTCATCACAGTCTCCTACTTGCCATCACAGTCTCCTATTTTGTCATCATAGTCTCCTATTGTGTCAACACGGTCTCCTGCTGTGTCAATACAGCCTCCTACTGTGACATCACAGTCTCTTATTGTGTCCTCACGGTCTCCTACTGTGTCATCACAGTCTCCTATTGTGTCATCATAGTCTCTATTGTGTCATCACGTTCTTTTACTCTGTCATCACAGTCTTCTACTGTGACATCATATCCTCTTATTGTGTCATCACAGACTCCTACTGTGTCATCATGGTCCTCTACTGTGTCATCACAGTCTCCTATTGCGTCATCACGGTCTCCATTGTGTCATCACAGTCTCCTACTGTGTCATTACAGTCTCCTATTGTGTCATCACAGTCTTCTACTGTGTCATCACAGTCTCCTATTGTGTCATCACAGTCTCCTATTTTGTCATCACAGTCTCCTATTGTGTCATTACGGTCTCCTACTGTGTCATTGCAGTCTCCTATGTGACATCAAAGCCTCCCATTGTGTCATCACGGTCTCCTACTGTGTCATCACATTCTCCTATTATGTCATCACAGTCTTCTATTGTGTCATCACAGTCTCCTACTGTGTCATCACGGTCTCCTATTGTGTCATCACAGTCGCCTATTGTGTCATCATAGTCTCCTATTGTGTCATCACAGTCTCCTACTGTAACATCACAGCCTCCTATGTGTCATCACAGTCTCCTATTGTGTCATTACGGTCTCCTACTGTGTCATCACAATCTCCTATTGTGTCATCACAGTCTCCTACTGTAACATCACAGCCTCCAATTGTGTCATCACAGTCTCCTATTGTGTCATCACATTCTCCTATTAGGTCATCACTCTCTACTACAGTGTCATCACTGTCTCCTACTGTGACATCACAGTCTCCTATGTGACATCACAGTCTCCGATTGTGTCATTACGGTCTCCTATTGTGTCATCGCAGTCTCCTATGTGACATCACAGTCTCCTATTGTGTCATCACGGTCTCCTACTTTGTCATCTCGGTCTCCCATTTTGTCATCACAGTCTCCTACTGTGTCATCACGGTCTCCGACTATGTCATCACAGTCTCCTACTATGACATCACAGCCTCCTATTAGTCATCATAGTCTCCTATTGTGTCATCACGGTCTCCAACTGTGTCATCAGTCTCATATTGTTTCATCATGGTCTTCAACTTTGTCATCACAGTCTCCTACTGTGACATCACAGCCTCCTATTGGTCATCATAGTCTCCTATTGTGTCATCACAGTCTTCTATTGTGTCATCACAGACACCTATTGTGTCATCACGGTCTCGTACTGTGTCATCACGGTCTCTTACTGTGTCATCACAGTCTCCTATTGTGTCATCACGGTCTCCTACTGTGACATCACAGTCTTATATTGTGTCATCATGGTTTCCTACTGTGTCATACAGTCTCCTATTGTGTCATCATTGTCTCTATTGTGTAATCATGTTCTTTTACTGTGTCATCACAGTCTTCTACTGTGATATCACACTCTCCTATTGTGTCATCACGGTCTCCTACTGTATCATCACGGTCTCTTACTGTGTCATCATAGTCTCCTACTGTGTCTTCACAGTCTCCTATTTTGTCATCATAGTCTCCTTTTGTGATATTATTGTCTCCTACTGTGTCAACACAGTCTCCTATTTTGTCCTCACAGTCTCCTACTGTGTCATCACAGTCTCCTATTTTGTCATCACAGTCTCCTACTTGCCATCACAGTCTCCTATTTTGTCCTCAGTCTCCTACTGTGTCATCACAGTCTCCTATTTTGTCATCTAAGTGTCCTATTGTGTCAACATGGTCTCATACTGTGTCATCGCAGCCTCCTACTGTGACATCACAGTCTCTTATTGTGTCATCACGGTCTCCAACTGTGTCATCACAGTCTCCTATTGTGTCATCATAGTCTCTATTGTGTCATCACGTTCTTTTACTCTGTCATCACAGTCTTCTACTGTGACATCACATCCTCTTATTGTGTCATCACAGACTCCTACTGTGTCATCACGGTCTCCTACTGTGTCATCACAGTCTCCTATGTGACATCACAGCCTCCTATTTTGTATTCACGGTCTCCTAGTGTGTCATCACAGTCTCTTATGTGTCATCACAGTCTCCTATTGTGTCATCACAGTCTCCTACTATGTCATCGCAGTCTCCTATGTGACATCACAGTTTCCTATTTGTCATCACGGTCTCCTACTGTGTCATCACAGTCTCCTATTATGTCATCACAGTCTTCTATTGTGTCATCACAGTCTCCTACTGTGTCATCACGGACTCCTATTGTGTCATCACAGTCTCCTATTGTGTCATCATAGTCTCCTATTGTGTCATCACAGTCTCCTACTGTAACATCACAGCCTCCTATGTGTCATCACAGTCTCCTATTGTGTCATTACGGTCTCCTACTGTGTCATCACAATCTCTTATTGTGTCATCATAGTCTCCTTCTGTGTCATCACGGTCTCCTATTTTGTCATCATAGTCTCCTATTGTGTCATTATTGTCTCCTACTGTGTCATCACAGTCTCCTATTTTGTCCTCACAGTCTCCTACTGTGTCATCACAGTCTCCTATTTTGTCATCATAGTCTCCTACTGTGCCATCACAGTCTCCTATTTTGTCATCATAGTCTCCTATTGTGTCAACACGGTCTCCTACTGTGTCATCTCAGCCTCCTACTGTGACATCAAATTCTCTTATTGTGTCCTCACGGTCTCCTACTGTGTCATCACAGTCTCCTATTGTGTCATCATAGTTTCTATTGTGTCATCACGTTCTTTTACTCTGTCATCACAGTCTTCTACTGTGCCATCACATCCTCTTATTGTGTCATCACAGACTCCTACTGTGTCATCACGGTCTCCTACTGTGTCATCACAGTCTCCTATTGTGTCATCACGGTCTACATTGTGTCATCACGGTCTCCTACTGTGTCATTACAATCTCCTATTGTGTCATCACAGTCTCCTATTGTGTCATCACAGTCTCCTATTGTGTCATCTCATTCTCCAACTGTGTCATCACGGTCTCCTACGGTGTCATCACAGTCTCCTACATTGACATCACAGCCTCCTATGTGTCATCACAGTCTCCTATTATGTCATTACATTCTTCTACTGTGTCATAGCAGTGTCCTATGTGACATCACAGCCTCCTATTGTGTCATCACGGTCTCCTACTGTGTCATCACAGTCTCTTATGTGTCATCACAGTCTCCTATTGTGTCATTACGGTCTCCTACTGTGTCATCGCATCTCCTATGTGACATCACAGCTTCCTATTGTGTCATCATGGTCTCCTACTGTGTCATCACATTCTCCTATTATGTCATCATAGTCTTCTATTGTGTCATCACAGTCTCCTACTGTGTCATCACAGTCTCCTACTGTATCATCACGGTCTCTTACTGTGTCATCATAGTCTCCTACTGTGTCATCACAGTCTCCTATTTTGTCATCATAGTCTCCTATTGTGTCATTATTGTCTCCTACTGTGTCATCACAGTCTCCTATTTTGTCCTCACAGTCTCCTACTGTGTCATCACAGTCTCCTATTTTGTCATCTAAGTCTCCTATTGTGTCAACATGGTCTCATACTGTGTCATCGCAGCCTCCTACTGTGACATCACAGTCTCTTATTGTGTCATCACGGTCTCCAACTGTGTCATCACAGTCTCCTATTGTGTCATCATAGTCTCTATTGTGTCATCACGTTCTTTTACTCTGTCATCACAGTCTTCTACTGTGACATCACATCCTCTTATTGTGTCATCACTGACTCCTACTGTGTCATCACGGTCTCCTACTGTGTCATCACAGTCTCCTATGTGACATCACAGCCTCCTATTTTGTATTCACGGTCTCCTAGTGTGTCATCACAGTCTCTTATGTGTCATCACAGTCTCCTATTGTGTCATTACAGTCTCCTACTGTGTCATCGCAGTCTCCTATGTGACATCACAGTTTCCTATTTGTCATCACGGTCTCCTACTGTGTCATCACAGTCTCCTATTATGTCATCACAGTCTTCTATTGTGTCATCACAGTCTCCTACTGTGTCATCACGGACTCCTATTGTGTCATCACAGTCTCCTATTGTGTCATCATAGTCTCCTATTGTGTCATCACAGTCTCCTACTGTAACATCACAGCCTCCTATGTGTCATCACAGTCTCCTATTGTGTCATTACGGTCTCCTACTGTGTCATCACAATCTCTTATTGTGTCATCACAGTCTCCTATTGTGTCATCACCGTCTCCTATTTTGTCATCAAGTCTCCTATTGTGTAATCACAGTCTCCTACTGTGTCATCACAGTCTCCTATTTTGTCATCATAGTCTCCTACTGTGTCATCACGGTCTCCTATTTTGTCATCATACTCTCCTATTGTGTCATCACAGTCTCCTACTGTGTCATCACAGTCTCCTATTGTGTCATCACGGTCTCCTACTGTGTCATCTTTGTCTCCTATTGTGTCATCACAGTCTCCTACTGTGTCATCACGATCTCCTGCTTTGTCATCACACTCTCCTACTGTGACATAACAGCCTCTTATTGGTCATCATATTCTTCTATTGTGTCATCACAGTCTCCAACTGTGTCATCACAGTCTCCTATTGCTACATCACAGTCTCCTACTGTGTCATCACAGTCTCTTATTTTGTCATTAAAGTTTCCAATTGTGTCATCACGGTCTCCTACTGTGTCATCACAGTCTTTTACTGTGACTTCACAGTCTCCTACTGTGTCATCACAGTCTCCTTCTGTAACATCACAGCCTCCTATTGGTCATCATAGTCTCCTATTGCGTCATCACTGTCTCCAACTGTGTCATCATAGTCTCTATTGTGTCATCACGTTCTTTTACTGTGTCATCACAGTCCCTACTGTGAAATCACAGCCTCTTATTGTGTCATCACGGTCTCCTACTGTGTCATCACAGTCTCCTATTGTGTCATCACGGTCTCCATTGTGTCATCACGGTCTCCTACCTTGTCATTACAGTTTCCTATTGTGTCATCACAGTCTTCTACTGTGTCTTCACAGTCTCCTATTGTGTCATCACAGTCTCCTATTGTGTTATCACAGTCTCCTATTGTGTCATCTCATTCTCCAACTGTGTCATCACGGTCTCCTACTGTGTCCTCACAGTCTCCTACTGTGACATCACAGTCTCTTATGTGTCATCACAGTCTTTTACTGTAACATCACAGCCTCCTTTGTGTCATCACAGTCTCCTATTGTGTCATTACGGTCTCCTACTGTGTCATCACAATCTCCTATTGTTTCATCACAGTTTCCTATTCAGTCATCACAGTCTCCTATTTTGTCATCAAGTCTCCTATTGTGTCATCACAGTCTCCTACTGTGTCATCACAGTCTCTTATTTTGTCATCATAGTGTCCTACTCTTTCATCACGGTCTCCTATTTTGTCATCATCCTCTCCTATTGTGTCATCACAGTCTCCTACTGTGTCATCACAGTTTTCTATTGTGTCATCACAGTCTCCTACTGTGTCACCTAGGTCTCCTATTGTGTCATCAAAGTCTCCTACTGTGTCATCACGATCTCCTACTTTGCCATCACAGTCTCCTACTCTGACATCACAGTCTCCTATGTGTCATCACAGTCTCCTGTTGTGTCATTACGGTCTGCTATTGTGTCATTGCAGTCTCCTATGTGACATCACAGTCTCCTACTGTGTCATCTCGGTCTCCTACTGTGTCATCTCGGTCTCACATTTTGTCATCACAGTCTCCTAATGTGTCATCACGGTCCCCTACTGTGACATCACAGCCTCCTATTTCGTCATCATAGTCTCCTACTGTGTCATCCCAGTCTCCTACTGTGACATCACAGTCTTATATTGTGTCATCATGGTTTCCTACTGTGTCATACAGTCTCCTATTGTGTCATCATTGTCTCTATTGTGTAATCATGTTCTTTTACTGTGTCATCACAGTCTTCTACTGTGATATCACACTCTCCTATTGTGTCATCACGGTCTCCTACTGTATCATCACGGTCTCTTACTGTGTCATCATAGTCTCCTACTGTGTCTTCACAGTCTCCTATTTTGTCATCATAGTCTCCTTTTGTGATATTATTGTCTCCTACTGTGTCAACACAGTCTCCTATTTTGTCCTCACAGTCTCCTACTGTGTCATCACAGTCTCCTATTTTGTCATCACAGTCTCCTACTTGCCATCACAGTCTCCTATTTTGTCATCATAGTCTCCTATTGTGTCAACACGGTCTCCTGCTGTGTCAATACAGCCTCCTACTGTGACATCACAGTCTCTTATTGTGTCCTCACGGTCTCCTACTGTGTCATCACAGTCTCCTATTGTGTCATCATAGTCTCTATTGTGTCATCACGTTCTTTTACTCTGTCATCACAGTCTTCTACTGTGACATCATATCCTCTTATTGTGTCATCACAGACTCCTACTGTGTCATCATGGTCCTCTACTGTGTCATCACAGTCTCCTATTGCGTCATCACGGTCTCCATTGTGTCATCACAGTCTCCTACTGTGTCATTACAGTCTCCTATTGTGTCATCACAGTCTTCTACTGTGTCATCACAGTCTCCTATTGTGTCATCACAGTCTCCTATTTTGTCATCACAGTCTCCTATTGTGTCATTACGGTCTCCTACTGTGTCATTGCAGTCTCCTATGTGACATCAAAGCCTCCCATTGTGTCATCACGGTCTCCTACTGTGTCATCACATTCTCCTATTATGTCATCACAGTCTTCTATTGTGTCATCACAGTCTCCTACTGTGTCATCACGGTCTCCTATTGTGTCATCACAGTCGCCTATTGTGTCATCATAGTCTCCTATTGTGTCATCACAGTCTCCTACTGTAACATCACAGCCTCCTATGTGTCATCACAGTCTCCTATTGTGTCATTACGGTCTCCTACTGTGTCATCACAATCTCCTATTGTGTCATCACAGTCTCCTACTGTAACATCACAGCCTCCAATTGTGTCATCACAGTCTCCTATTGTGTCATCACATTCTCCTATTAGGTCATCACTCTCTACTACAGTGTCATCACTGTCTCCTACTGTGACATCACAGTCTCCTATGTGACATCACAGTCTCCGATTGTGTCATTACGGTCTCCTATTGTGTCATCGCAGTCTCCTATGTGACATCACAGTCTCCTATTGTGTCATCACGGTCTCCTACTTTGTCATCTCGGTCTCCCATTTTGTCATCACAGTCTCCTACTGTGTCATCACGGTCTCCGACTATGTCATCACAGTCTCCTACTATGACATCACAGCCTCCTATTAGTCATCATAGTCTCCTATTGTGTCATCACGGTCTCCAACTGTGTCATCAGTCTCATATTGTTTCATCATGGTCTTCAACTTTGTCATCACAGTCTCCTACTGTGACATCACAGCCTCCTATTGGTCATCATAGTCTCCTATTGTGTCATCACAGTCTTCTATTGTGTCATCACAGACACCTATTGTGTCATCACGGTCTCGTACTGTGTCATCACGGTCTCTTACTGTGTCATCACAGTCTCCTATTGTGTCATCACGGTCTCCTACTGTGACATCACAGTCTTATATTGTGTCATCATGGTTTCCTACTGTGTCATACAGTCTCCTATTGTGTCATCATTGTCTCTATTGTGTAATCATGTTCTTTTACTGTGTCATCACAGTCTTCTACTGTGATATCACACTCTCCTATTGTGTCATCACGGTCTCCTACTGTATCATCACGGTCTCTTACTGTGTCATCATAGTCTCCTACTGTGTCTTCACAGTCTCCTATTTTGTCATCATAGTCTCCTTTTTGTGATATTATTGTCTCCTACTGTGTCAACACAGTCTCCTATTTTGTCCTCACAGTCTCCTACTGTGTCATCACAGTCTCCTATTTTGTCATCACAGTCTCCTACTTGCCATCACAGTCTCCTATTTTGTCATCATAGTCTCCTATTGTGTCAACACGGTCTCCTGCTGTGTCAATACAGCCTCCTACTGTGACATCAAATTCTCTTATTGTGTCCTCACGGTCTCCTACTGTGTCATCACAGTCTCCTATTGTGTCATCATAGTCTCTATTGTGTCATCACGTTCTTTTACTCTGTCATCACAGTCTTCTACTGTGACATCATATCCTCTTATTGTGTCATCACAGACTCCTACTGTGTCATCATGGTCCTCTACTGTGTCATCACAGTCTCCTATTGCGTCATCACGGTCTCCATTGTGTCATCACAGTCTCCTACTGTGTCATTACAGTCTCCTATTGTGTCATCACAGTCTTCTACTGTGTCATCACAGTCTCCTATTGTGTCATCACAGTCTCCTATTTTGACATCACAGTCTCCTATTGTGTCATTATGGTCTCCTACTGTGTCATCGCAGTCTCCTATGTGACATCAAAGCCTCCCATTGTGTCATCACGGTCTCCTACTGTGTCATCACATTCTCCTATTATGTCATCACAGTCTTCTATTGTGTCATCACAGTCTCCTACTGTGTCATCACAGTCTCCTACTGTATCATCACGGTCTCTTACTGTGTCATCATAGTCTCCTACTGTGTCATCACAGTCTCCTATTTTGTCATCATAGTCTCCTATTGTGTCATTATTGTCTCCTACTGTGTCATCACAGTCTCCTATTTTTTCCTCACAGTCTCCTACTGTGTCATCACAGTCTCCTATTTTGTCATCTAAGTCTCCTATTGTGTCAACATGGTCTCATACTGTGTCATCGCAGCCTCCTACTGTGACATCACAGTCTCTTATTGTGTCATCACGGTCTCCAACTGTGTCATCACAGTCTCCTATTGTGTCATCATAGTCTCTATTGTGTCATCACGTTCTTTTACTCTGTCATCACAGTCTTCTACTGTGACATCACATCCTCTTATTGTGTCATCACTGACTCCTACTGTGTCATCACGGTCTCCTACTGTGTCATCACAGTCTCCTATGTGACATCACAGCCTCCTATTTTGTATTCACGGTCTCCTAGTGTGTCATCACAGTCTCTTATGTGTCATCACAGTCTCCTATTGTGTCATTACAGTCTCCTACTGTGTCATCGCAGTCTCCTATGTGACATCACAGTTTCCTATTTGTCATCACGGTCTCCTACTGTGTCATCACAGTCTCCTATTATGTCATCACAGTCTTCTATTGTGTCATCACAGTCTCCTACTGTGTCATCACGGACTCCTATTGTGTCATCACAGTCTCCTATTGTGTCATCATAGTCTCCTATTGTGTCATCACAGTCTCCTACTGTAACATCACAGCCTCCTATGTGTCATCACAGTCTCCTATTGTGTCATTACGGTCTCCTACTGTGTCATCACAATCTCTTATTGTGTCATCACAGTCTCCTATTGTGTCATCACCGTCTCCTATTTTGTCATCAAGTCTCCTATTGTGTAATCACAGTCTCCTACTGTGTCATCACAGTCTCCTATTTTGTCATCATAGTCTCCTACTGTGTCATCACGGTCTCCTATTTTGTCATCATACTCTCCTATTGTGTCATCACAGTCTCCTACTGTGTCATCACAGTCTCCTATTGTGTCATCACGGTCTCCTACTGTGTCATCTTTGTCTCCTATTGTGTCATCACAGTCTCCTACTGTGTCATCACGATCTCCTGCTTTGTCATCACACTCTCCTACTGTGACATAACAGCCTCTTATTGGTCATCATATTCTTCTATTGTGTCATCACAGTCTCCAACTGTGTCATCACAGTCTCCTATTGCTACATCACAGTCTCCTACTGTGTCATCACAGTCTCTTATTTTGTCATTAAAGTTTCCAATTGTGTCATCACGGTCTCCTACTGTGTCATCACAGTCTTTTACTGTGACTTCACAGTCTCCTACTGTGTCATCACAGTCTCCTTCTGTAACATCACAGCCTCCTATTGGTCATCATAGTCTCCTATTGCGTCATCACTGTCTCCAACTGTGTCATCATAGTCTCTATTGTGTCATCACGTTCTTTTACTGTGTCATCACAGTCCCTACTGTGAAATCACAGCCTCTTATTGTGTCATCACGGTCTCCTACTGTGTCATCACAGTCTCCTATTGTGTCATCACGGTCTCCATTGTGTCATCACGGTCTCCTACCTTGTCATTACAGTTTCCTATTGTGTCATCACAGTCTTCTACTGTGTCTTCACAGTCTCCTATTGTGTCATCACAGTCTCCTATTGTGTTATCACAGTCTCCTATTGTGTCATCTCATTCTCCAACTGTGTCATCACGGTCTCCTACTGTGTCCTCACAGTCTCCTACTGTGACATCACAGTCTCTTATGTGTCATCACAGTCTTTTACTGTAACATCACAGCCTCCTTTGTGTCATCACAGTCTCCTATTGTGTCATTACGGTCTCCTACTGTGTCATCACAATCTCCTATTGTTTCATCACAGTTTCCTATTCAGTCATCACAGTCTCCTATTTTGTCATCAAGTCTCCTATTGTGTCATCACAGTCTCCTACTGTGTCATCACAGTCTCTTATTTTGTCATCATAGTGTCCTACTCTTTCATCACGGTCTCCTATTTTGTCATCATCCTCTCCTATTGTGTCATCACAGTCTCCTACTGTGTCATCACAGTTTTCTATTGTGTCATCACAGTCTCCTACTGTGTCACCTAGGTCTCCTATTGTGTCATCAAAGTCTCCTACTGTGTCATCACGATCTCCTACTTTGCCATCACAGTCTCCTACTCTGACATCACAGTCTCCTATGTGTCATCACAGTCTCCTGTTGTGTCATTACGGTCTGCTATTGTGTCATTGCAGTCTCCTATGTGACATCACAGTCTCCTACTGTGTCATCTCGGTCTCCTACTGTGTCATCTCGGTCTCACATTTTGTCATCACAGTCTCCTAATGTGTCATCACGGTCCCCTACTGTGACATCACAGCCTCCTATTTCGTCATCATAGTCTCCTACTGTGTCATCCCAGTCTCCTACTGTGACATCACAGTCTTATATTGTGTCATCATGGTTTCCTACTGTGTCATACAGTCTCCTATTGTGTCATCATTGTCTCTATTGTGTAATCATGTTCTTTTACTGTGTCATCACAGTCTTCTACTGTGATATCACACTCTCCTATTGTGTCATCACGGTCTCCTACTGTATCATCACGGTCTCTTACTGTGTCATCATAGTCTCCTACTGTGTCTTCACAGTCTCCTATTTTGTCATCATAGTCTCCTTTTGTGATATTATTGTCTCCTACTGTGTCAACACAGTCTCCTATTTTGTCCTCACAGTCTCCTACTGTGTCATCACAGTCTCCTATTTTGTCATCACAGTCTCCTACTTGCCATCACAGTCTCCTATTTTGTCATCATAGTCTCCTATTGTGTCAACACGGTCTCCTGCTGTGTCAATACAGCCTCCTACTGTGACATCACAGTCTCTTATTGTGTCCTCACGGTCTCCTACTGTGTCATCACAGTCTCCTATTGTGTCATCATAGTCTCTATTGTGTCATCACGTTCTTTTACTCTGTCATCACAGTCTTCTACTGTGACATCATATCCTCTTATTGTGTCATCACAGACTCCTACTGTGTCATCATGGTCCTCTACTGTGTCATCACAGTCTCCTATTGCGTCATCACGGTCTCCATTGTGTCATCACAGTCTCCTACTGTGTCATTACAGTCTCCTATTGTGTCATCACAGTCTTCTACTGTGTCATCACAGTCTCCTATTGTGTCATCACAGTCTCCTATTTTGTCATCACAGTCTCCTACTGTGTCATCATAGTCTTCTACTGTGTCATCACAATCACCTACTGTGTCATCACAGTCTTCTATTTTGTCATCATATTCTCCTATTGTGTCATCACGGTCTCCTAGTGTCATCACAGTCTCCTACTGTGACATCACATTCTCCTATTATGTCATAATGGTCCCCTACTGAGTCATCACAGTCTCCTATTGTGTCATCAGTGTCTCCTATTGTGTCATCACAGTCTCCTATTGTGTCATCACAGTCTCCTACTGTGTCATCACGGTCTCCTACTGTGTCATCACGATCTCCTACTTTGCCATCACAGTCTCCTACTCTGACATCACAGTCTCCTATGTGTCATCACAGTCTCCTGTTGGGTCATTACGGTCTGCTATTGTGTCATTGCAGTCTCCTATGTGACATCACAGTCTCCTACTGTGTCATCTCGGTCTCCTACTGTGTCATCTCGGTCTCACATTTTGTCATCACAGTCTCCTAATGTGTCATCACGGTCCCCTACTGTGACATCACAGCCTCCTATTTCGTCATCATAGTCTCCTACTGTGTCATCCCAGTCTCCTACTGTGACATCACAGTCTTATATTGTGTCATCATGGTTTCCTACTGTGTCATACAGTCTCCTATTGTGTCATCATTGTCTCTATTGTGTAATCATGTTCTTTTACTGTGTCATCACAGTCTTCTACTGTGATAACACACTCTCCTATTGTGTCATCACGGTCTCCTACTGTATCATCACGGTCTCTTACTGTGTCATCATAGTCTCCTACTGTGTCTTCACAGTCTCCTATTTTGTCATCATAGTCTCCTTTTGTGATATTATTGTCTCCTACTGTGTCAACACAGTCTCCTATTTTGTCCTCACAGTCTCCTACTGTGTCATCACAGTCTCCTATTTTGTCATCACAGTCTCCTACTTGCCATCACAGTCTCCTATTTTGTCATCATAGTCTCCTATTGTGTCAACACGGTCTCCTGCTGTGTCAATACAGCCTCCTACTGTGACATCACAGTCTCTTATTGTGTCCTCACGGTCTCCTACTGTGTCATCACAGTCTCCTATTGTGTCATCATAGTCTCTATTGTGTCATCACGTTCTTTTACTCTGTCATCACAGTCTTCTACTGTGACATCATATCCTCTTATTGTGTCATCACAGACTCCTACTGTGTCATCATGGTCCTCTACTGTGTCATCACAGTCTCCTATTGCGTCATCACGGTCTCCATTGTGTCATCACAGTCTCCTACTGTGTCATTACAGTCTCCTATTGTGTCATCACAGTCTTCTACTGTGTCATCACAGTCTCCTATTGTGTCATCACAGTCTCCTATTTTGTCATCACAGTCTCCTATTGTGTCATTACGGTCTCCTACTGTGTCATCGCAGTCTCCTATGTGACATCAAAGCCTCCCATTGTGTCATCACGGTCTCCTACTGTGTCATCACATTCTCCTATTATGTCATCACAGTCTTCTATTGTGTCATCACAGTCTCCTACTGTGTCATCACGGTCTCCTATTGTGTCATCACAGTCGCCTATTGTGTCATCATAGTCTCCTATTGTGTCATCACAGTCTCCTACTGTAACATCACAGCCTCCTATGTGTCATCACAGTCTCCTATTGTGTCATTACGGTCTCCTACTGTGTCATCACAATCTCCTATTGTGTCATCACAGTCTCCTACTGTAACATCACAGCCTCCAATTGTGTCATCACAGTCTCCTATTGTGTCATCACATTCTCCTATTAGGTCATCACTCTCTACTACAGTGTCATCACTGTCTCCTACTGTGACATCACAGTCTCCTATGTGACATCACAGTCTCCGATTGTGTCATTACGGTCTCCTATTGTGTCATCGCAGTCTCCTATGTGACATCACAGTCTCCTATTGTGTCATCACGGTCTCCTACTTTGTCATCTCGGTCTCCCATTTTGTCATCACAGTCTCCTACTGTGTCATCACGGTCTCCGACTATGTCATCACAGTCTCCTACTATGACATCACAGCCTCCTATTAGTCATCATAGTCTCCTATTGTGTCATCACGGTCTCCAACTGTGTCATCAGTCTCATATTGTTTCATCATGGTCTTCAACTTTGTCATCACAGTCTCCTACTGTGACATCACAGCCTCCTATTGGTCATCATAGTCTCCTATTGTGTCATCACAGTCTTCTATTGTGTCATCACAGACACCTATTGTGTCATCACGGTCTCGTACTGTGTCATCACGGTCTCTTACTGTGTCATCACAGTCTCCTATTGTGTCATCACGGTCTCCTACTGTGACATCACAGTCTTATATTGTGTCATCATGGTTTCCTACTGTGTCATACAGTCTCCTATTGTGTCATCATTGTCTCTATTGTGTAATCATGTTCTTTTACTGTGTCATCACAGTCTTCTACTGTGATATCACACTCTCCTATTGTGTCATCACGGTCTCCTACTGTATCATCACGGTCTCTTACTGTGTCATCATAGTCTCCTACTGTGTCTTCACAGTCTCCTATTTTGTCATCATAGTCTCCTTTTTGTGATATTATTGTCTCCTACTGTGTCAACACAGTCTCCTATTTTGTCCTCACAGTCTCCTACTGTGTCATCACAGTCTCCTATTTTGTCATCACAGTCTCCTACTTGCCATCACAGTCTCCTATTTTGTCATCATAGTCTCCTATTGTGTCAACACGGTCTCCTGCTGTGTCAATACAGCCTCCTACTGTGACATCAAATTCTCTTATTGTGTCCTCACGGTCTCCTACTGTGTCATCACAGTCTCCTATTGTGTCATCATAGTCTCTATTGTGTCATCACGTTCTTTTACTCTGTCATCACAGTCTTCTACTGTGACATCATATCCTCTTATTGTGTCATCACAGACTCCTACTGTGTCATCATGGTCCTCTACTGTGTCATCACAGTCTCCTATTGCGTCATCACGGTCTCCATTGTGTCATCACAGTCTCCTACTGTGTCATTACAGTCTCCTATTGTGTCATCACAGTCTTCTACTGTGTCATCACAGTCTCCTATTGTGTCATCACAGTCTCCTATTTTGACATCACAGTCTCCTATTGTGTCATTACGGTCTCCTACTGTGTCATCGCAGTCTCCTATGTGACATCAAAGCCTCCCATTGTGTCATCACGGTCTCCTACTGTGTCATCACATTCTCCTATTATGTCATCACAGTCTTCTATTGTGTCATCACAGTCTCCTACTGTGTCATCACAGTCTCCTACTGTATCATCACGGTCTCTTACTGTGTCATCATAGTCTCCTACTGTGTCATCACAGTCTCCTATTTTGTCATCATAGTCTCCTATTGTGTCATTATTGTCTCCTACTGTGTCATCACAGTCTCCTATTTTTTCCTCACAGTCTCCTACTGTGTCATCACAGTCTCCTATTTTGTCATCTAAGTCTCCTATTGTGTCAACATGGTCTCATACTGTGTCATCGCAGCCTCCTACTGTGACATCACAGTCTCTTATTGTGTCATCACGGTCTCCAACTGTGTCATCACAGTCTCCTATTGTGTCATCATAGTCTCTATTGTGTCATCACGTTCTTTTACTCTGTCATCACAGTCTTCTACTGTGACATCACATCCTCTTATTGTGTCATCACTGACTCCTACTGTGTCATCACGGTCTCCTACTGTGTCATCACAGTCTCCTATGTGACATCACAGCCTCCTATTTTGTATTCACGGTCTCCTAGTGTGTCATCACAGTCTCTTATGTGTCATCACAGTCTCCTATTGTGTCATTACAGTCTCCTACTGTGTCATCGCAGTCTCCTATGTGACATCACAGTTTCCTATTTGTCATCACGGTCTCCTACTGTGTCATCACAGTCTCCTATTATGTCATCACAGTCTTCTATTGTGTCATCACAGTCTCCTACTGTGTCATCACGGACTCCTATTGTGTCATCACAGTCTCCTATTGTGTCATCATAGTCTCCTATTGTGTCATCACAGTCTCCTACTGTAACATCACAGCCTCCTATGTGTCATCACAGTCTCCTATTGTGTCATTACGGTCTCCTACTGTGTCATCACAATCTCTTATTGTGTCATCACAGTCTCCTATTGTGTCATCACCGTCTCCTATTTTGTCATCAAGTCTCCTATTGTGTAATCACAGTCTCCTACTGTGTCATCACAGTCTCCTATTTTGTCATCATAGTCTCCTACTGTGTCATCACGGTCTCCTATTTTGTCATCATACTCTCCTATTGTGTCATCACAGTCTCCTACTGTGTCATCACAGTCTCCTATTGTGTCATCACGGTCTCCTACTGTGTCATCTTTGTCTCCTATTGTGTCATCACAGTCTCCTACTGTGTCATCACGATCTCCTGCTTTGTCATCACACTCTCCTACTGTGACATAACAGCCTCTTATTGGTCATCATATTCTTCTATTGTGTCATCACAGTCTCCAACTGTGTCATCACAGTCTCCTATTGCTACATCACAGTCTCCTACTGTGTCATCACAGTCTCTTATTTTGTCATTAAAGTTTCCAATTGTGTCATCACGGTCTCCTACTGTGTCATCACAGTCTTTTACTGTGACTTCACAGTCTCCTACTGTGTCATCACAGTCTCCTTCTGTAACATCACAGCCTCCTATTGGTCATCATAGTCTCCTATTGCGTCATCACTGTCTCCAACTGTGTCATCATAGTCTCTATTGTGTCATCACGTTCTTTTACTGTGTCATCACAGTCCCTACTGTGAAATCACAGCCTCTTATTGTGTCATCACGGTCTCCTACTGTGTCATCACAGTCTCCTATTGTGTCATCACGGTCTCCATTGTGTCATCACGGTCTCCTACCTTGTCATTACAGTTTCCTATTGTGTCATCACAGTCTTCTACTGTGTCTTCACAGTCTCCTATTGTGTCATCACAGTCTCCTATTGTGTTATCACAGTCTCCTATTGTGTCATCTCATTCTCCAACTGTGTCATCACGGTCTCCTACTGTGTCCTCACAGTCTCCTACTGTGACATCACAGTCTCTTATGTGTCATCACAGTCTTTTACTGTAACATCACAGCCTCCTTTGTGTCATCACAGTCTCCTATTGTGTCATTACGGTCTCCTACTGTGTCATCACAATCTCCTATTGTTTCATCACAGTTTCCTATTCAGTCATCACAGTCTCCTATTTTGTCATCAAGTCTCCTATTGTGTCATCACAGTCTCCTACTGTGTCATCACAGTCTCTTATTTTGTCATCATAGTGTCCTACTCTTTCATCACGGTCTCCTATTTTGTCATCATCCTCTCCTATTGTGTCATCACAGTCTCCTACTGTGTCATCACAGTTTTCTATTGTGTCATCACAGTCTCCTACTGTGTCACCTAGGTCTCCTATTGTGTCATCAAAGTCTCCTACTGTGTCATCACGATCTCCTACTTTGCCATCACAGTCTCCTACTCTGACATCACAGTCTCCTATGTGTCATCACAGTCTCCTGTTGTGTCATTACGGTCTGCTATTGTGTCATTGCAGTCTCCTATGTGACATCACAGTCTCCTACTGTGTCATCTCGGTCTCCTACTGTGTCATCTCGGTCTCACATTTTGTCATCACAGTCTCCTAATGTGTCATCACGGTCCCCTACTGTGACATCACAGCCTCCTATTTCGTCATCATAGTCTCCTACTGTGTCATCCCAGTCTCCTACTGTGACATCACAGTCTTATATTGTGTCATCATGGTTTCCTACTGTGTCATACAGTCTCCTATTGTGTCATCATTGTCTCTATTGTGTAATCATGTTCTTTTACTGTGTCATCACAGTCTTCTACTGTGATATCACACTCTCCTATTGTGTCATCACGGTCTCCTACTGTATCATCACGGTCTCTTACTGTGTCATCATAGTCTCCTACTGTGTCTTCACAGTCTCCTATTTTGTCATCATAGTCTCCTTTTGTGATATTATTGTCTCCTACTGTGTCAACACAGTCTCCTATTTTGTCCTCACAGTCTCCTACTGTGTCATCACAGTCTCCTATTTTGTCATCACAGTCTCCTACTTGCCATCACAGTCTCCTATTTTGTCATCATAGTCTCCTATTGTGTCAACACGGTCTCCTGCTGTGTCAATACAGCCTCCTACTGTGACATCACAGTCTCTTATTGTGTCCTCACGGTCTCCTACTGTGTCATCACAGTCTCCTATTGTGTCATCATAGTCTCTATTGTGTCATCACGTTCTTTTACTCTGTCATCACAGTCTTCTACTGTGACATCATATCCTCTTATTGTGTCATCACAGACTCCTACTGTGTCATCATGGTCCTCTACTGTGTCATCACAGTCTCCTATTGCGTCATCACGGTCTCCATTGTGTCATCACAGTCTCCTACTGTGTCATTACAGTCTCCTATTGTGTCATCACAGTCTTCTACTGTGTCATCACAGTCTCCTATTGTGTCATCACAGTCTCCTATTTTGTCATCACAGTCTCCTACTGTGTCATCATAGTCTTCTACTGTGTCATCACAATCACCTACTGTGTCATCACAGTCTTCTATTTTGTCATCATATTCTCCTATTGTGTCATCACGGTCTCCTAGTGTCATCACAGTCTCCTACTGTGACATCACATTCTCCTATTATGTCATAATGGTCCCCTACTGTGTCATCACAGTCTCCTATTGTGTCATCAGTGTCTCCTATTGTGTCATCACAGTCTCCTATTGTGTCATCACAGTCTCCTACTGTGTCATCACGGTCTCCTACTGTGTCATCTCAGTCTCCCATTTTGTCATCACAGTCTCCTACTGTGTCATCACGGTCTCCGACTTTGTCATCCCAGTCTCCTGCTGTGACATCACAGCCTCCTATTGGTCATCATAGTCTCCAATTGTGTCATCACGGTCTCCAACTGTGTCATCACAGTCTCCTATTGTTTCATCACAGTCGTCTAATGTATCATCACAGTCTCCTATTTTGTCATCACATTCTCCTATTTTGTCATGACAGCCTCCTACTGTGTCATCACGGTCTCCTACTGTGACATCACAGCCTCCTATTTTGTCATCACAGTCTCCTACTGTGTCATCACAGTCTCCTACTGTGACATCACAGTCTCCTATTGTGTCATCATGGTCTCCTACTGTGTCATACAATCTCCTATTGTGTCATCATTGTCTCTATTGTGTCATCATGTTCTTTTACTGTGTCATCACAGTCTCCTACTGTGATAGCACAGTCTCCTATTGTGTCATCACGGTCTCCTACTGTATCATCACGGTCTCTTACTGTGTCATCATAGTCTCTTCCTGTGTCATCACGGTCTCCTATTTTGTCATCATAGTTTCCTATTGTTTCATCATTGTCTCCTACTGTGTCATCACAGTCTCCTATTTTGTCATCACAGTCTCCTACTGTGCCATCACAGTCTCCTATTTTGTCATCATAGTCTCCTATTGTGTCAACACGGTCTCCTACTTTGTCATCACAGCCTCCTACTGTGACATCACAGTCTTCTACTGTGACATCACATCCTCTTATTGTGTACTCACGGTCTCTTACTGTGTCATCACAGTCTCCTATTGTGTCATCATAGTCTCTATTGTGTCATCACGTTCTTTTACTCTGTCATCACAGTCTTCTACTGTGACATCACATCCTCTTATTGTGACATCACAGACACCTACTGTGTCATCACGGTCAACTACTGTGTCATCACAGTCTCCTATTGTGTCATCACGGTCTCCAATGTGTCATCATGGTCTCCTACTGTGTCATTACAGTCTCCTATTGTGTCATCACAGTCTTCTACTGTGTCATCCAAGTCTCCTATTGTGTCATCAGTCTCCTATTGTGTCATCTCATTCTCCAACTGTGTCATCACAGTCTCCTACTGTGTCCTCACAGTCTCCTACTGTGACATCACAGCCTCCTATGTGTCATCACAGTCTCCTACTAAAACATCACAGCCTCCTATGTGTCATGACAGTCTCCTATTGTGTCATTACGGTTTCCTACTGTGTCATCACAATCTCCTATTGTTTCATCACAGTCTCCTATTGTGTCATCACAGTCTCCTATTTTGTCATCAAGTCTCCTATTGTGTCATCACAGTCTCCTACTGTGTCATCACAGTCTCCTATTGTGTCATTACGGTCTCCTACTGTGTCACCTAGGTCTCCTATTGTGTCATCACAGTCTCCTACTGTGTCATCACGATCTCCTACTTTGCCATCACAGTCTCCTACTGTGACATCACAGTCTCCTATGTGACATCACAGTCTCCTATTGTGTCATTACGGTCTCCTATTGTGTCATCGCTGTCTCCTATATGACATCACAGTATCCTACTGTGTCATCACGGTCTCCTACTGTGTCATCTCGGTCTCCCATTTTGTCATCACAGTCTCCTACTGTGTCATCACGGTCTCCGACTTTGTCCTCACAGTCTCCTACTGTGACATCACAGTCTCCTATTGGTCATCATAGTCTCCTATTGTGTCATCACGATCTCCAACTGTGTCATCACAGTCTCATATTGTTTCATCACAGTCGTCTACTGTGTCATCAAAGTCTCCTATTTTGTCATCAAGTCTCCTATTGTGTCATCACAGTCTCCTACTGTGTCATCACAGTCTCCTATTGTGTCATTACGGTCTCCTACTGTGTCACCTAGGTCTCCTATTGTGTCATCACAGTCTCCTACTGTGTCATCACGATCTCCTTCTTTGCCATCACAGTCTCCTACTGTGACATCACAGTCTCCTATGTGACATCACAGTCTCCTATTGTGTCATTACGGTCTCCTATTGTGTCATCGCTGTCTCCTATATGACATCACAGTATCCTACTGTGTCATCACGGTCTCCTACTATGTCATCTCAGTCTCCCATTTTGTCATCACAGTCTCCTACTGTGTCATCACGGTCTCCGACTTTGTCCTCACAGTCTCCTACTGTGACATCACAGTCTCCTATTGGTCATCATAGTCTCCTATTGTGTCATCACGATCTCCAACTGTGTCATCACAGTCTCATATTGTTTCATCACAGTCGTCTACTATGTCATCAAAGTCTCCTATTTTGTCATCACAGTCTCCTACTGTGTCATCACGGGCCCCTACTGTGATATCACAGCCTCCTATTTTGTCATCACAGTCTCCTACTGTGTCATCACAGTCTCCTACTGTGACATCACAGTCTCCTATTGTGTCATCTTTATCTCCTACTGTGTCATACAGTCTCCTATTGTGTCATCATTGTCTCTATTGTGTAATCATGTTCTTTTACTGTGTCATCACAGTCTTCTACTGTGATATCACAGTCTCCTATTGTGTCATCACGGTCTCCTACTGTATCATCACGGTCTCTTACTGTGTCATCATAGTCTCCTACTGTGTCATCACGGTCTCCTATTTCGTCATCATAGTCTCCTATTGTGACATTATTGTCTCCTACTGTGTCATCACAGTCTCCTATTTTGTCCTCAGGATCTCCTACTGTGTCATCACAGTCTCATATAGAATGTTCAACATGTCCAAGACTGTTTCCATGTGTCTGTGGAATGTTCATATTGTCCCAGAATGTTCCCATATGTCTATAGAATATTCATATTGCCCCAGACAGTTACCACGTGTACATAGAATGTTCACTATGTCCAAGACTGTTACCCTGTGTCTATAGAATGTTCACTATGTTCCAGAGTGTTACCACGTGTCTATGGAAATTTCACTATGTCCCAGACTGTTATCACATGTCTATAGAATGTTCATATTGTTACAGACTGTTACCACGATTCTATAGAATGTTCACTATGTCCCACAATGTTACCACGTTTCTATAGAATGTTCCTATTGTCCCAGACTGTTACCACGTGTCTATAGATTGTATACTATGTCCCAGACTGTTACAACGTGCCTATAGAATGTTGAACATGTTGAAGACTGTTACCACGTGTCTATAGAATGTTCATATTGTCCCAGACTGTTACCATGTGTCTATAGATTGTTTCCTATATCCCAGACTGTTACCACGTGTCTACAGAATGTTCACTATGTCCCAGACTGTTTCCATGTGTCTATATAATATTCATTTTGTCCCAGACTGTTACATTTTGTCTATAATAAGTTCATATTGACCTAGACTGTTACCATGTGTCTATAGACTGTTCATATTGTCCCAGACTGTTACCACGTGTCTATAGAATATTCATATTGTCCCAGACTGTTACCAAGTGACTATAGAATGTTCATATTGTCCCAGATTGTTACCACCTGTCTATGGAATGTTCATATTGTCCCAGACTGTAACCACGTGTCTATAGAATGTTCACTATGTTCAAGACTGTTACCATGTGTCTATAGAATGTTCATATTGTCCCAGACTGTTACCACGTGTCTATAGAATATTCATGTTGTCCCCGACTGATACCACGTGTCTATAGGTTGTTTACTATGTCCCAGACTGTTACCACATGTCTATAGAATGTTCATATTGTCCCACAACGTTACCATGTGTCTATAGAATGTTCATATTGTCCCAGAAAGTTACCATGTGTCAATAGAATGTTCATTAAGCCCCAGACTGTTACCTTGTGTATATAGACTGTTCATATTGTGCCAGACTGTTACCCTGTGTCTATAGAATGTTCAGTACGTTCCAGAGTGTTACCACGTGTCTATGGAAATTTCACTATGTCCCAGAGTGTTGTCACATGTCTATGGAAAGTTCACTATGTCCCAGACTGTTACCACATGTCTATAGATTGTCTAATATAACCCAGGCTGTTACCACTTGTCTATAGAATGTTCACTATGGCCCAGACTGTTACTATGTGTCTATAGAATGTTCATATTGTCCCAGACTGTTACCACATGTCTATCGATTGTTTACTATGTCCCAGACTGATACCATGTGTCTATAGAATATTCATGTTGTCCCCGATTGTTACCACGTGTCTATAGGTTGTTTACTATGTCCCAGACTGTTACCACATGTCTATAGAATGTTCATATTGTCCCAGACTGTTACCATGTGTCTATAGTTTGTTCATTATGTCCCAAACTGTTACCAAGTGTCTATGGAAGGTTCACTATGTCCCAGACTGTTATCACATGTCTATAGAATGTTCATACTGTCCCAGACTGTTACCATGAGTCTATAGAATGTTCATATTATCCCAGACTGTTACCACGTGTCCATAGATTGTTTACTATATCCCAGACTGTTACCATATGTCTATAGTATGTTCATATTTCCCAGGTTGTTACCATCTGTCTATAGAATGTTCATTTTGTCCCAGACTGTTTCAATGTATTTATAGATAGTTCATATTGTCTCAGACTGTTACCATGTGTCTATAGAATGTTCACATTATCCCAGAATGTAACCACGTGTCTATAGAATGTTCATATTGTCGCAGACTCTTACCATGTGTCTATAGAATGTTCATATTGTCCCAGATTGTTACCACCTTCTATGGAATGTTCATATTGTCCCAGACTACAACCACGTGTCTATAGAATGTTCACTATGTCTAAGACTGTTACCATGTCTCTATAGAACATTAATATTGTCCCAGACTGTTACCACGTGTCTATAGAATATTCATATTGTCCCCGACAGTTACCAAGTGTCTATAGGTTGTTTACTATGTCCCAGACTGTTAAAACTTGTCTATAGAATGTTCACTATGGCCCAGACTGTTACCATATGTCTATAGAATGTTCATAATTGCCAGAGTGTTACCATGTGTCTATAGAATGTTCATATTGTCCCAGACTGTTACCATATGTCTATAGAATGTTCATGTTTCCCAGAGTGTTGCCATGTGTCTCTAGAATGTTCATTTTGTCTCAGACTGTTTCCATGTTTCTATAAAAAGTTCATATTGTCCCAGACACTTACCATGTGTCTATACAATGTTCATATTGTCCCAGACTGTTACCATGTGTCTGTAGAATGTTCACTATGTCCTAGACTGTTACCACTTGTCTATAGATTGTTTAATATGACCCAGACTGTTACCACGTGTCTATAGAATGTTCACTATGTCCAAGACTGTTACCATGTGTCTATAGAATGTTCATATTGTCCCCGACTGTTACAAAGTGTCTATAGGTTGTTTACTATGTCCCAGACTGTTACCACGGGTCTATAGAATGTTCATATTTTCCCAGACTGTTGTATGTGTCTATAGATTGTTTACTATGTCCCACACTGTTAAAACTTCTTTATAGAATGTTCACTATGGCCCAGACTGTTACCATGTGTCTATAGAATGTTCATATTGTCCCAGACTGTTACCATATGTCTATAGAATGTTCATAATTCCCAGAGTGTTACCATGTGTCTATAGAATGTTCATATTGTCCCAGACTGTTATCATATGTCTATAGAATGTTCATATTGTCCCAGATTTTTACCACGTGTCTATGGAATGTTCATATTGTCCCAAACCGTTATCATGTGTCTATACAATGTTCATATTGTCCCAGACTGTTACCATGTGTCTATAGAGTGTTCACTATGACCCAGACTGTTACCATGTGTCTATAGAATATTCAATATGTCCCAGACTGTACAACGTGTCTATAGAATGTTCATATTCTCCCAGAAAGTTACCATGTGTCAATAGAATGTTCATTAAGCCCCAGACTGTTACCTCGTGTATATAGACTGTTCATATTGTCCCAGACTGTTACCACGTGTCTATAGAATATTCATATTGTCCCAGACTGTTACGCTGTGTCTATAGAATGTTCACTATGTTCCAGAGTGTTACCACGTGTCTATGGAAATTTCACTATGTTCCAGACTGTTATCACATGTCTATAGAATGTTCATATGGTTACAGACAGTTACCACGTGTCTATAGAATGTTCACTATGTCCCAGAATGTTACCACGTTACTATAGAAAGTTCCTATTGTCCCAGACTGTTACCACGTGTCTATAGATTGTATACTATGTCCCAGACTGTTACAGCATGCCTATAGAATGTTCAACATGTCCAAGACTGTTACCACGTGTCTATAGAATGTTCATATTGTCCCAGACTGTTACCATGTGTCTATAGATTGTTTCCTATATCCCAGACTGTTACCACATGTCTATAGAATGTTCATATTGTCCCAGACTGTTACCATATGTCTATAGAATGTTCATGTTTCCCAGAGTGTTACCATGTGTCTCTAGAATGTTCATTTTGTCCCAGACTGTTTCCATGTTTCTATAAAAAGTTTATATTGTCCCAGACACATACCATGTGTCTATACAATGTTCATATTGTCCCAGACTGTTACCATGTGTCTGTAGAATGTTCACTATGTCCTAGACTGTTACCACGTGTCTATAGATTGTTTAAATATGTCCCAGACTGTTACCACGTGTCTATAGAATGTTCACTATGTCCAGAATGTTACCATGTGTCTATAGAATGTTCATATTGTCCCAGACTTTTACCATGTTTCTATATAATATTCATTTTGTCCCAACTGTTACCATGTGTCTATAATAAGTTCATATTGTCCCAGACTGTTACCATGTGTCTATAGATGGTATACTATGTCCCAGACTGTTACAACGTGTCTATAGAATGTTCAACATGAACAAGACTGTTACCATGTGTCTATAGAATGTTCATATTGTCCCAGACTGTTACCACGTGTCTATAGATTGTTAACTATGTCCCAGACAGTTACCACGTGTCTATAGATTGTTCATATTGTTGCAGACTCTTACCATGTGTCTATAAAATATTCATATAGTCCTAGAATGTTACCACGTGTCTACAGAATATTCGTATTGTCCCAGACTGTTGTCACGGGTCTATAGATGTTCACATTGTCCCAGACTGTTACCATGTGTCTATAGATTGTTCCCTATGTCCCAGACTCTTACCACGTTTCTATAGAATGTTCACTATGTCCCAGACTGTTACTACGTGTCTATAGAATGTTCATATTGTCCCAGACTCTTTCCACGTGTGTATAGAATTTTCATATTGTACCAGATTGTTACCACGTGTCTATAGAATGTTCAACATGTCCAAGACTGTTTCCATGTGTCTGTGGAATGTTCATATTGTCCCAGAATGTTCCCATATGTCTATAGAATATTCATATTGTTCCAGACAGTTACAATGTGTCTATAGAATGTTCACTGTGTCCAAGACTGATACCCTGTTTCTGTAGAATGTTCACTATGTTCTAGAGTGTTACCACGTGTCTATGGAAATTTCACTATGTCCCAGACTGTTATTACATGTCTATAGAATGTTCATATTGTTACAGACTGTTACCACGTGTCTATAGAATGTTCACTATGTCCCACAATGTTACCACGTTTCTATAGAATGTTCCTATTGTCCCAGACTGTTACCACGTGTCTATAGATTATATACTATGTCCCAGACTGTTACAACGTGCCTATAGAATGTTCAACATGTCGAAGACTGTTACCACGTGTCTATAGAATGTTCATATTGTCCCAGACTGTTACCATGTGTCTATAGATTGTTTCCTATATCCCAGACTGTTACCACGTGTCTACAGAATGTTCACTATGTCCCAGACTGTTACCATGTGTCTATATAATATTCATTTTGTCCCAGACTGTTACCATATGTCTATAATAAGTTCATATTGACCTAGACTGTTACCATGTGTCTATAGAATGTTCATAATGTCCCAGACTGTTACCACGTGTCTATAGAATATTCATATTGTCCCAGACTGTTACCACGTGTCTATAGAATGTTCACTATATCCAAGACTGTTACCCTGTGTCTGTAGAATGTTCACTATGTCCCAGACTGTTACCACATGTCTATAGAATATTCATATTGTCCCCGACTGTTACCAAGTGTCTATAGGTTGTTTACTATGTCCCAGACTGTTACCACGGGTCTATAGAATGTTCATATTTTCCCAGACTGTTGTATGTGTCTATAGATTGTTTACGATGTCCCAGACTGCTAAAACTTGTCTATAGAATGTTCACTATGGCCCAGACTGTTACCATGTGTCTATAGAATGTTCATATTGTCCCAGATGGTTACCATATGTCTATAGAATGTTCATAATTCCCAGAGTGTTACCATGTGTCTATAGAATGTTCATATTGTCCCAGACTGTTATCATATGTCTATAGAATGTTCATATTGTCCCAGATTTTTACCACGTGTCTATGGAATGTTCATATTGTCCCAAACCGTTATCATGTGTCTATACAATGTTCATATTGTCCCAGACTGTTACCACGTGTCTATAGAATATTCATATTGTCCCAGACTGTTACCCTGTGTCTATAGAATGTTCAGTACGTTCCAGAGTGTTACCACGTGTCTATGGAAATTTCACTATGTCCCAGACTGTTATTACATGTCTATAGAATGTTCATATTGTTACAGACAGTTACCACGTGTCTATAGAATGTTCACTATGTCCCAGAATGTTACCACGTTACTATAGAATGTTCCTATTGTCCCAGACTGTTACCACGTGTCTATAGATTGTATACTATGTCCCAGACTGTTACAGCGTGCCTATAGAATGTTCAACATGTCCAAGACTGTTACCACATGTCTATAGAATGTTCATATTGTCCCAGACTGTTACCATATGTCTATAGAATGTTCATGTTTCCCAGAGTGTTACCCTGTGTCTCTAGAATGTTCATTTTGTCCCAGACTGTTTCCATGTTTCTATAAAAAGTTTATATTGTCCCAGACACTTACCATGTGTCTATACAATGTTCATATTGTCCCAGACTGTTACCATGTGTCTGTAGAATGTTCACTATGTCCTAGACTGTTACCACGTGTCTATAGATTGTTTAATATGACCCAGACTGTTACCACGTGTCTATAGAATATTCACTATGTCCCAGACTGTTACCATGTGTCTATAGAATGTTCATATTGTCCCAGACTTTTACCATGTTTCTATACAATATTCATTTTGTCCCAACTGTTACCATGTGTCTATAATAAGTTCATATTGTCCCAGACTGTTACCATGTGTCTATAGATGGTATACTATGTCCCAGACTGTTACAACGTGTCTATAGAATGTTCAACATGAACAAGACTGTTACCATGTGTCTATAGAATGTTCATATTGTCCCAGACTGTTACCACGTGTCTATAGATTGTTAACTATGTCCCAGACAGTTACCACGTGTCTATAGATTGTTCACTATGTCCCAGAATGTTACCATGTGTCTATAGAATTTTCATATTGTTGCAGACTCTTAACATGTGTCTATAAAATATTCATATAGTCCCAGAATGTTACCACGTGTCTACAGAATATTCGTATTGTCCCAGACTGTTGTCACGGGTCTATAGATGTTTACATTGTCCCAGACTGTTACCATGTGTCTATAGATTGTTCCCTATGTCCCAGACTCTTACCACGTTTCTATAGAATGTTCACTATGTCCCAGACTGTTACTACGTGTCTATAGAATGTTCATATTGTCCCAGACTCTTTCCACGTGTGTATAGAATTTTCATATTGTACCAGATTGTTACCACGTGTCTATAGAATGTTCAACATGTCCAAGACTGTTTCCATGTGTCTGTGGAATGTTCATATTGTCCCAGAATGTTCCCATATGTCTATAGAATATCCATATTGTCCCAGACAGTTACAACATGTCTATAGAATGTTCACTATGTCCAAGACTGATACCCTGTTTCTATAGAATGTTCACTATGTTCCAGAGTGTTACCACGTGTCTATGGAAATTTCACTATGCCCCAGACTGTTATCACATGTCTATAGAACGTTCATATTGTTACAGACTGTTACCACGTGTCTATAGAATGTTCACTATGTCCCAGAATGTTACCACATTTCTATAGAATGTTCCTATTGTCCCAGACTGTTACCACGTGTCTATAGATTGTATACTATGTCCCAGACTGTTACAACGTGCCTATAGAATGTTGAACATGTCCAAGACTGTTACCACGTGTCTATAGAATGTTCATATTGTCCCAGACTGTTACCATGTGGCTATAGATGGTTTCCTATATCCCAGACTGTTACCATGTGTCTAAAGAATGTTCACTATGTCCCAGACTGTTACCGTGTGTCTATATAATATTCATTTTGTCCCAGACTGTTACCATATGTCTATAATAAGTTCATATTGACCTAGACTGTTACCATGTGTCTATAGAATGTTCATATTGTCCCAGACTGTTACCACGTGTCTATAGAATGTTCATATTGTCACAGATTGTTAACACCTGTCTATGGAATGTTCATATTGTCCCAGACTGTAACCACGTGTCTATAGAATGTTCACTATGTTCAAGACTGTTACCATGTGTCTATAGAATGTTCATATTGTTGCAGACTGTTACCACGTGTCTATAGAATATTCATGTTGTTCCAGACTGTTACCACGTGTCTATAGGTTGTTTACTATGTCCCAGACTGTTACCACGGGTCTATAGAATGTTCATATTGTCCCACAACGTTACCATGTGTCTATAGAATGTTCATATTGTCCCAGACTGTTACCAAGTGTCTATAGTTTGTTCATTATGTCCCAAACTGTTACCAAGTGTCTATGGAAGGTTCACTATGTCCCAGACTGTTATCACATGTCTATAGAATGTTCATACTGTCCCAGACTGTTACCATGTGTCTATAGAATGTTCATATTATCCCAGACTGTTACCACATGTCTATAGATTTTTTACTATATCCCAGACTGTTACCATATGTCTATAGTATGTTCATATTTCTCAGAGTGTTACCATGTGTCTATAGAATGTACATTTTGTCCCTGACTGTTTCAATGTTTTTATAGAAAGTTCATATTGTCCCAGACTGTTACCATGTGTCTATAGAATATTCACATTATCCCAGAATGTAACCACGTGTCTATAGAATGTTCATATTGTCCCAGATTGTTACCACCTTCTATGGAATGTTCATATTGTCCCAGACTGTAACCACATGTCTATAGAATGTTCACTATGTTCAAGACTGTTACCATGTGTCTATAGAATATTAATATTGTCCCAGACTGTTACCACGTGTCTATAGAATATTCATATTGTCCCCGACTGTTACCAAGTGTCTATAGGTTGTTTACTATGTCCCAGACTGTTACCACGGGTCTATAGAATGTTCATATTTTCCCAGACTGTTGTATGTGTCTATAGATTGTTTACTATGTCCCACACTGTTAAAACTTGTCTATAGAATGTTCACTATGGCCCAGACTGTTACCATGTGTCTATAGAATGTTCATATTGTCCCAGACTGTTACCATATGTCTATAGAATGTTCATAATTCCCAGAGTGATACCATGTGTCTATAGAATGTTCATATTGTTCCAGACTGTTACCATATGTCTATAGAATGTTCATATTGTCCCAGATTTTTACCACGTGTCTATGGAATGTTCATATTGTCCCAAACCGTTATCATGTGTCTATACAATGTTCATATTGTCCCAGACTGTTACCATGTGTCTATAGAGTGTTCACTATGTCCCAGACTGTTACCATGTGTCTATAGAATATTCAATATGTCCCAGAGTGTTACCACATGTCTATAGAATGTTCATATTGTCCCACTAAGTTACCATGTGTCAATAGAATGTTCATTAAGCCCCAGACTGTTACCTCGTGTATATAGACTGTTCATATTGTCCCAGACTGTTACCACGTGTCTATAGAATATTCATATTGTCACAGACGGTTACCACGTGTCTATAGAATGTTCACTATGTCCAAGACTGTTACCCTGTGTCTATAGAATGTTCAGTATGTTCCAGAGTGTTACCACGTGTCGATGGAAATTTCACTATGTCCCAGACTGTTATCACATGTCTATAGAATGTTCATATTGTTACAGACAGTACCACGTGTCTATAGAATGTTCACTATGTCCCAGAATGTTACCACATTTCTATAGAATGTTCCTATTGTCCCAGACTGTTACCACGTGTCTATAGATTGTATACTATGTCCCAGACTGTTACAGCATGCCGATAGAATGTTCAACAAGTCCAAGACTGTTACCACGTGTCTATAGAATGTTCATATTGTCCCAGACTGTTACCATGTGTCTATAGATTGTTGATTATATCCCAGACTGTTACCACGTGTCTACAGAATGTTCACTATGTCCCAGACTATTACCATGTGTCTATATAATATTCATTTTGTCCCAGACTGTTACCATATGTCTATAATAAGTTCATATTGACCTAGACTGTTACCATGTGTCTATAGAATGTTCATACTGTCCCAGACTGTTACCTCGTGTATATAGATTGTTCATATTGTCCCAGACTGTTACCACGTGTCTATAGAATATTCATATTGTCCCAGACTGATACCATGTGTCTATAGAATGTTCACTATGTCCAAGACTGTTACCCTGTGTCTATAGAATGTTCACTATGTTCCAGAGTGTTACCACGTGTCTATGGAAATTTCACTATGTCCCAGACTGTTATCACATGTCTATAGAATTTTCATATTGTTACAGACAGTACCACGTGTCTATAGAATGTTCACTATGTCTCAGAATGTTACCACGTTTCTATAGAATGTTCCTATTGTCCCAGACTGTTACCACGTGTCTATAGATTGTATACTATGTCCCAGACTGTTACAGCGTGCCTATAGAATGTTCAACATATCCAAGACTGTTACCACGTGTCTATAGAATGTTCATATTGTCCCAGACTGTTACCATGTGTCTATAGATTGTTTCCTATATCCCAGACTGTTACCACGTGTCTACAGAATGTTCACTATGTCCCAGACTGTTACCATGTGTCTATATAATATTCATTTTGTCCCAGACTGTTACCATATGTCTATAATAAGTACATATTGACCTAGACTGTTACCATGTGTCTATAGAATGTTCATATTGTCCCAGACTGTTACCACGTGTCTATAGAATGTTCATATTGTCACAGATTGTTATCACCTGTCTTTGGAATGTTCATATTGTCCCAGACTGTAACCACGTGTCTATAGAATGTTCACTATGTTCAAGACTGTTACCATGTGTCTATAGAATGTTCATATTGTCCCAGACTGTTACCATAAGTCTATAGAATGTTCATAATTCACAGAGTGTTACCATGTGTCTATAGAATGTTCATATTGTCCCAGACTGTTACCATATGTCTATAGAATGTTCATATTGTCCCAGAGTTTTAGCACGTGTCTATAGAATGTTCATATTGTCCCAAACCGTTACCATGTGTCTATACAATGTTCATATTTTCCCAGACTGTTACCATGTGTCTATAGAGTGTGCACTATGTCCCAGACTGTTACCATGTGTCTATAGAATATTCAGTATGTCCCAGACTGTTATCACATGTCTATAGAATGTTCATATTGTTACAGACTGTTACCACGTGTCTATAGAATGTTCACTATGTCCCAGAATGTAACCACGTTTCTATAGAATGTTTCTATTGTCCCAGACTGTTACCACGTGTCTATAAATTGTATACTATGTCCCAGACTGTTACAGCGTGCCTATAGAATGTTCACTATGTCCAAGACTGTTACCATGTGTCTATAGAATGTTCATATTGTCCCAGACTGTTACCACGTGTCTATAGAATATTCATGTTGTTCCAGACTGTTACCACGTGTTTATAGGTTGTTTACTATGTCCCAGACTGTTACCACGGGTCTATAGAATGTTCATATTGTCCCACAAAGTTACCATGTGTCTATAGAATGTTAATATTGTCCCAGACTGTTACCATGTGTCTATAGTTTGTTCACTATGTCCCAAACTGTTACCAAGTGTCTATGGAATGTTCACTATGTCCCAGACTGTTATCACATGTCTATAGAATGTTCATACAGTCCCAGACTGTTACCATGTGTCTATAGAAGGTTCATACTGTCCCAGACTGTTACCACGTGTCTATAGATTATTTACTATGTCCCAGACTGTTACCATGTGTCTATAGAATGTTCATATTGTCCCAGACTGTTACCATATGTCTATAGAATGTTCATATTGTCCCAGACTGTTACCATGTGTCTACAGAATGTTCTTTTTGTCCCAGACTGTTACCATGTGTCTATAGAATGTTCATATTGTTGCAGACTCTTACCATGTGTCTATAAAATATTCATATAGTCCCAGAATGTTACCACGTGTCTACAGAATATTCGTGTTGTCCCAGACTGTTGTCACGGGTCTATAGATGTTCACATTGTCCCAGACTGTTACCATGTGTCTATAGAATGTTCCCTATGTCCCAGACTCTTACCACGTTTCTATAGAATGTTCACTATGTACCAGACTGTTACCACGTGTCTATAGAATGTTCATATTGTCCCAGACTCTTTCCACGTGTATAGAATTTTCATATTGTACCAGATTGTTACCACGTGTCTATAGAATGTTCAACATGTCCAAGACTGTTTCCATGTGTCTGTGAAATGTTCATATTGTCCCAGAATGTTCCCATATGTCTATAGAATATTCATATTGTCCCAGACAGTTACCACGTGTCTATAAAATGTTCACTATGTCCAAGACTGTTACCCTGTGTCTATAGAATGTTCACTATGTTCCAGAGTGTTACCACGTGTCTATGGAAATTTCACTATGTCCCAGACTGTTATCACATGTCTATAGAATTTTCATATTGTTACAGACAGTACCACGTGTCTATAGAATGTTCACTATGTCTCAGAATGTTACCACGTTTCTATAGAATGTTCCTATTGTCCCAGACTGTTACCACGTGTCTATAGATTGTATACTATGTCCCAGACTGTTACAGCATGCCGATAGAATGTTCAACAAGTCCAAGACTGTTACCACGTGTCTATAGAATGTTCATATTGTCCCAGACTGTTACCATGTGTCTATAGATTGTTGATTATATCCCAGACTGTTACCACGTGTCTACAGAATGTTCACTATGTCCCAGACTATTACCATGTGTCTATATAATATTCATTTTGTCCCAGACTGTTACCATATGTCTATAATAAGTTCATATTGACCTAGACTGTTACCATGTGTCTATAGAATGTTCATACTGTCCCAGACTGTTACCTCGTGTATATAGATTGTTCATATTGTCCCAGACTGTTACCACGTGTCTATAGAATATTCATATTGTCCCAGACTGATACCATGTGTCTATAGAATGTTCACTATGTCCAAGACTGTTACCCTGTGTCTATAGAATGTTCACTATGTTCCAGAGTGTTACCACGTGTCTATGGAAATTTCACTATGTCCCAGACTGTTATCACATGTCTATAGAATTTTCATATTGTTACAGACAGTACCACGTGTCTATAGAATGTTCACTATGTCTCAGAATGTTACCACGTTTCTATAGAATGTTCCTATTGTCCCAGACTGTTACCACGTGTCTATAGATTGTATACTATGTCCCAGACTGTTACAGCGTGCCTATAGAATGTTCAACATATCCAAGACTGTTACCACGTGTCTATAGAATGTTCATATTGTCCCAGACTGTTACCATGTGTCTATAGATTGTTTCCTATATCCCAGACTGTTACCACGTGTCTACAGAATGTTCACTATGTCCCAGACTGTTACCATGTGTCTATATAATATTCATTTTGTCCCAGACTGTTACCATATGTCTATAATAAGTACATATTGACCTAGACTGTTACCATGTGTCTATAGAATGTTCATATTGTCCCAGACTGTTACCACGTGTCTATAGAATGTTCATATTGTCACAGATTGTTATCACCTGTCTTTGGAATGTTCATATTGTCCCAGACTGTAACCACGTGTCTATAGAATGTTCACTATGTTCAAGACTGTTACCATGTGTCTATAGAATGTTCATATTGTCCCAGACTGTTACCATAAGTCTATAGAATGTTCATAATTCACAGAGTGTTACCATGTGTCTATAGAATGTTCATATTGTCCCAGACTGTTACCATATGTCTATAGAATGTTCATATTGTCCCAGAGTTTTAGCACGTGTCTATAGAATGTTCATATTGTCCCAAACCGTTACCATGTGTCTATACAATGTTCATATTTTCCCAGACTGTTACCATGTGTCTATAGAGTGTGCACTATGTCCCAGACTGTTACCATGTGTCTATAGAATATTCAGTATGTCCCAGACTGTTATCACATGTCTATAGAATGTTCATATTGTTACAGACTGTTACCACGTGTCTATAGAATGTTCACTATGTCCCAGAATGTAACCACGTTTCTATAGAATGTTTCTATTGTCCCAGACTGTTACCACGTGTCTATAAATTGTATACTATGTCCCAGACTGTTACAGCGTGCCTATAGAATGTTCACTATGTCCAAGACTGTTACCATGTGTCTATAGAATGTTCATATTGTCCCAGACTGTTACCACGTGTCTATAGAATATTCATGTTGTTCCAGACTGTTACCACGTGTTTATAGGTTGTTTACTATGTCCCAGACTGTTACCACGGGTCTATAGAATGTTCATATTGTCCCACAAAGTTACCATGTGTCTATAGAATGTTAATATTGTCCCAGACTGTTACCATGTGTCTATAGTTTGTTCACTATGTCCCAAACTGTTACCAAGTGTCTATGGAATGTTCACTATGTCCCAGACTGTTATCACATGTCTATAGAATGTTCATACAGTCCCAGACTGTTACCATGTGTCTATAGAAGGTTCATACTGTCCCAGACTGTTACCACGTGTCTATAGATTATTTACTATGTCCCAGACTGTTACCATGTGTCTATAGAATGTTCATATTGTCCCAGACTGTTACCATATGTCTATAGAATGTTCATATTGTCCCAGACTGTTACCATGTGTCTACAGAATGTTCTTTTTGTCCCAGACTGTTACCATGTGTCTATAGAATGTTCATATTGTTGCAGACTCTTACCATGTGTCTATAAAATATTCATATAGTCCCAGAATGTTACCACGTGTCTACAGAATATTCGTGTTGTCCCAGACTGTTGTCACGGGTCTATAGATGTTCACATTGTCCCAGACTGTTACCATGTGTCTATAGAATGTTCCCTATGTCCCAGACTCTTACCACGTTTCTATAGAATGTTCACTATGTACCAGACTGTTACCACGTGTCTATAGAATGTTCATATTGTCCCAGACTCTTTCCACGTGTATAGAATTTTCATATTGTACCAGATTGTTACCACGTGTCTATAGAATGTTCAACATGTCCAAGACTGTTTCCATGTGTCTGTGAAATGTTCATATTGTCCCAGAATGTTCCCATATGTCTATAGAATATTCATATTGTCCCAGACAGTTACCACGTGTCTATAAAATGTTCACTATGTCCAAGACTGTTACCCTGTGTCTATAGAATGTTCACTATGTTCCAGAGTGTTACCACGTGTCTATGGAAATTTCACTATGTCCCAGACTGTTATCACATGTCTATAGAATGTTCTTATTGTTACAGACTGTTACCACGTGTCTATAGAATGTTCACTATGTCCCAGAATGTTACCACGTTTCTATAGAATGTTCCTATTGTCCCAGACTATTACCACGTGTCTATAGATTGTATACTATGTCCCAGACTGTTACAGCGTGCCTATAGAATGTTCGACATGTCCAAGACTGTTACCATGTGTCTATAGAATGTTCATATTATCCCAGACTGTTACCATGTGTCTATAGATTGTTTCCTATATCCCAGACTGTTACCACGTGTCTACAGAATGTTCACTATGTCCCAGACTGTTACCATGTGTCTATATAATATTCATTTTGTCCCAGACTGTTACCATATATCTATAATAAGTTCATATTGACCTAGACTGTTACCATGTGTCTATAGAATGTTCATATTGTCCCAGACTGTTACCACGTGTCTATAGAATGTTCATATTGTCACAGATTGTTACCACCTGTCTTTGGAATGTTCATATTGTCCCAGACTGTAACCACGTGTCTATAGAATGTTCACTATGTTCAAGACTGTTACCATGTGTCTATAGAATGTTCATATTTTCCCAGACTGTTACCATGTGTCTATAGAGTGTGCACTATGTCCCAGACTTTACCATGTGTCTATAGAATATTCAATATGTCCCAGACTGTTACCACGTGTCTACAGAATGTTCACTATGTCCCAGACTGTTACCATGTGTCTATAGAATGTTCATATTGTCCCAGACTGTTACCATGTGTCTATAAATTGTTTCCTATATCCCAGACTGTTACCACGTGTCTACAGAATGTTCACTATGTCCCAGACGGTTACCATGTGTCTATATAATATTCATTTTGTCCCAGACTGTTACCATATGTCTATAATAAGTTCATATTGACCTAGACTGTTACCACGTGTCTATAGAATGTTCATATTGTCCCAGAAAGTTACCATGTGTCAATAGTGTGTTCATTAAGCCCCAGACTGTTACCTCGTGTATATAGACTGTTCATATTGTCCCAGACTGTTACCACATGTCTATAGAGTGTTCACTATATCCAAGACTGTTACCCTGTGTCTATAGAATGTTCACTATGTTCCAGAGTGTTACCACGTGTCTATGGAAATTTCACTATGTCCCAGACTGTTATCACATGTCTATAGAATGTTCATATTGTTAAGGACTGTTACCACGTGTCTATAGATTGTTCACTATGTCCCAGAAAGTTACCACGTTTCTATAGAATGTTCACTATGTCCCAGACTGTTACCATGTGTCTATAGATTGCATACTATATCCCAGACTGTTACAGCGTGCCTATAGAATGTTCAACATGTCCAAGACTGTTACCACGTGTCTATAGAATGTTCATATTGTCCCAGACTGTTACCATGTATCTACATAATATTCATTTTGTCCCAGACTCTTACCATATGTCTATAATAAGTTCATATTGACCTAGACTGTTACAATGTGTCTATCGAATGTTCATATTGTCCCAGACTGTTACCACGTGTCTATAGAATGTTTATATTGTCACAGACTCTTACCATGTGTCTATCGAATGTTCATATTGCCCCAGATTGTTACCACCTGTCTATGGAATGTTCATATTGTCCCAGACTGTAACCACGTGTCTATAGAATGTTCACTATGTCCAAGACTGTTACCATGTGTCTATAGAATGTTCATATTGTCCCAGACTGTTACCACGTGTCTATAGAATATTCATGTTTTCCCAGACTGTTTCCACATGTCTAGATGTTGTTTACTATGTTCCAGACTGTTACCACGGGTCTATAGAATGTTCATATTGTCCCACAAAGTTACCATGTGTCTATAGAATGTTCATATTGTCCCAGACTGTTACCATGTGTCTATAGTTTGTTCACTATGTCCCAAACTGATACCAAATGTCTATGGAAGGTTCACTATGTCCCAGACTGTTATCACATGTCTATAGAATGTTCATACTGTCCCAGACTGTTACCATGTGTCTATAAAAGGTTCATATTGTCCCAGATTGTTACCACGTGTCTATAGATTATTTACTATGTCCCAGACTGTTACCATGTGTCTATAGAATGTTCATATTGCCCCAGACTGTTACCATATGTCTATAATAAGTTCATATTGACCTAGACTGTTACCATGTGTCTATAGAATGTTCATATTTCCCAGACTGTTACCACGTGTCTATAGAATGTTCATATTGTCACAGATTGTTACCACCTGTCTTTGGAATGTTCATATTGTCCCAGACTGTAACCACGTGTCTATAGAATGTTCACTATGTTCAAGACTGTTACCATGTGTCTATAGAATGTTCATATTGTCCCAGACTGTTACCATAAGTCTATAGAATGTTCATAATTCACAGAGTGTTACCATGTGTCTATAGAATGTTCATATTGTCCCAGACTGTTACCATATGTCTATAGAATGTTCATATTGTCCCAGAGTTTTAGCACGTGTCTATAGAATGTTCATATTGTCCCAAACCGTTACCATGTGTCTATACAATGTTCATATTTTCCCAGACTGTTACCATGTGTCTATAGAGTGTGCACTATGTCCCAGACTGTTACCATGTGTCTATAGAATATTCAATATGTCCCAGACTGTTACCACGTGTCTATAGAATGTTCATATTGTCCCAGACTATTACCATGTTTCAATAGAATGTTCATTAAGCCCCAGACTGTTACCTCGTGTATATAGAATGTTCATATTGTCCCAGATTGTTACCACGAGACTATAGAATATTCATATTGTCCCAGACTGTTACCACGTGTCTATAGAATGTTCACTATGTCCAAGACTGTTACCCTGTGTCTATAGAATGTTCACTATGTTCCAGAGTGTTACCACGTGTCGATGGAAATTTCACTATGTCCCAGACTGTTATCACATGTCTATAGAATGTTCATATTGTTAAAGACTGTTACCACGTGTTTATAGAATGTTCACTATGTCCCAGAATGTAACCACGTTTCTATAGAATGTTCCTATTGTCCCAGACTGTTACCACGTGTCTATAGATTGTATACTATGTCCCAGACTGTTACAGCGTGCCTATAGAATATTCACTATGTCCAAGAGTGTTACCATGTATCTATAGAATGTTCATATTGTCCCAGACTGTTACCACGTGTCTATAGAATATTCATGTTGTCCCAGACTGTTACCACGTGTCTATAGGTTGTTTACTATGTCCCAGACTGTTACCATGTGTCTATAGAATGTTCATATTGCCCCAGACTTTTACCATATGTCTATAATAAGTTCATATTGACCTAGACTGTTACCATGTGTCTATAGAATGTTCATATTGTCCCAGAAAGTTACCATGTGTCAATAGAATGTTCATTAAGCCACAGACTGTTACCTCGTGTATATAGACTGTTCATATTGTCCCAGATTGTTACCACGTGTCTATACAATATTCATATTGTCCCAGACGGTTACCACGTGTCTATAGAATGTTCACTATGTCCAAGATTGTTACCCTGTGTCTATAGAATGTTCACTATGTTCCAGAGTGTTACCACATGTCGATGGAAATTTCACTATGTCCCAGACTGTTATCACATGTCTATAGAATGTTCATATTGTTACAGACTGTTACCACGTGTCTATAGAATGTTCACTATGTCCCAGAATGTAACCACGTTTCTATAGAATGTTCACTATGTCCCAGACTGTTACCATGTGTCTATAGAATGTTCATATTGTCCCAGACTGTTACCGCGTGTCTATAGAATGATCATGTTGTCCCAGACTGTTACCACGTGTCTATAGGTTGTTTACTATGTCCCAGACTGTTACTACGGGTCTATAGAGTGTTCATATTGTCCCACAAAGTTACCATGTGTCTATAGAATGTTCCTATTGTCCCAGACTGTTACCACGTGTCTATAGGTTGTTTACTATGTCCCAGACTGTTACTACGGGTCTATAGAATGTTCATATTGTCCCACAAAGTTACCATGTGTCTATAGAATGTTCATATTGTCCCAGACTGTTACCATGTGTCTATAGTTTGTTCACTATGTCCCAAACTGTTACCAAGTGTCTATGGAATGTTCACTATGTCCCAGTCTGTTATCACATGTCTATAGAATGTTCATACTGTCCCAGACTGTTACCATGTGTCTATAGAAGGTTCATATTGTTCCAGACTGTTACCACGTGTCTATAGATTATTTACTATGTCCCAGACTGTTACCATGTGTCTATAGAATGTTCATATTGTCCCAGACTGTTACCATATGTCTATAGAATGTTCATATTTCCCAGAGTGTTACCATGTGTCTATAGAATGTTGATTTTGTCCCAGACTGTTAACATGTGTCTATAGAATGTTCATATTGTTGCAGAATCTTACCATGTGTCTATAAAATATTCATAATACCAGAATGTTACCACATGTCTACAGAATATTCGTATTGTCCCAGACTCTTGTCACGGGTCTATAGATCTTCACATTGTCCCAGACTGTTACCATGTGTCTATAGAATGTTCCCTATGTCCCAGACTCTTACCAAGTTTCTATAGAATGTTCACTATGTCCTAGACTTGTGTACAGAACTTGTGTATAGAACTCCTCCACTTGTCTATAGAACGTTCATATTGTCCCAGACTCTTTCCACGTGTCTATAGAATTTTCATATTGTACCAGATTGTTACCACGTGTCTATAGAATGTTCAACATGTCCAAGACTGTTTCCATGTGTCTGTGAAATGTTCATATTGTCCCAGAATGTTCACAAATATCTATAGAATATTCATATTGTCCCAGACAGTTACCACGTGTCTATAGAATGTTCACTATGTCCAAGACTGTTACCCTGTGTCTATAAAATGTTCACTATGTTCCAGAGTGTTACCACGTGTCTATGGAAATTTCACTATGTCCCAGACTGTTATCACATGTCTATAGAATGTTCCTATTTTCCCAGATTGTTACCACATGTCTCTAGATTGTATACTATGTGCCAGACTGTTACAACGTGCCTATAGAATGTTGAACATGTCCAAGACTGTTACCATGGGTCTATAGAATGTTCATATTGTCCCAGACTGTTACCATGTGTCTATAGATTGTTTCCTATATCCCAGACTGTTACCACGTGTCTACAGAATGCTCACTATGTCCCAGACTGTTACCATGTGTCTACATAATATTCATTTTGTCCCAGACTGTTACCATATGTCTATAATAAGTTCATATTGACCTACACTGTTACCATGTGTCTATAGAATGTTCATATTGTCCCAGACTGTTACCACGTGTCTATAGAATGTTCATATTGTCACAGACTCTTACCATGTGTCTATAGAATGTTCATATTGTCCCAGATTGTTACCACCTGTCTATGGAATGTTCATATTGTCCCAGACTGTAACCACGTGTCTGTAGAATGTTCACTATGTTCAAGACTGTTACCATGTGTCTTTAGAATGTTCATATTATCCCAGACTGTTACCACGTGTCTATAGAATATTCATGTTTTCCCAGACTGTAACCACGTGTCTATAGGTTGTTTACTATGTCCCAGACTGTTACCACGGGTCTACAGAATGTTCATATTGTCCCAGAATGTTACCACGTGTCTATAGAATGTTCATATTGTCCCAGACTGTTACCATGTGTCTATAGTTTGTTCATTATATCCCAAACTGTTACCAAGTGTCTATGGAAGGTTCACTATGTCCCAGACTGTTATCACATGTCTATAGAATGTTCATACTGTCCCAGACTGTTACCATGTGTCTATAGAATGTTCATATTGTCCCAGACTGTTACCACCTGTCTATAAAATATTCCATTGTCCCTGACTGTTACAACGTGTCTATAGAATGTTCACTATGTCCAAGACTGTTACCCTGTGTCTATAGAATATTCACTATGTCACAGAGTGTTACCACGTGTCTATGGAAAGTTCACTATGTCCCAGACTGTTACCACATGTCTATCAATTTTTCAATATATCCCAGACTGTTACCACGTGTCTATAGAATGTTCACTATTTCCCAGACTGTTACCACGTGTGTATAGAATGTTCCTATTGTCCCAGACTGTTACCATGTGTCTATAGATAGTATAATATGTCCCAGACTGTTACAACGTGTCTATAGAATGTTCAACATGAACAAGACTGTTACCATGTGTCTATAGAATGTTCATATTGACCCAGAAAGTTACCATGTGTCAATAGAATGTTCATTAAGTCCCAGACTGTTACCTCGTGTATATAGACTGTTCATATTGTCCCAGACTGTTACCACGTGTCTATAGATTATTTACTATGTCCCAGACTGTTACCATGTGTCTATAGAATGTTCATATTGTCCCAGACTGTTACCACATGTCTACAGAATATTCGTATTGTCCCAGACTGTTGTCACGGGTCTATAGATGTTCACATTTTCCCAGACTGTTACCATGTGTCTATAGAATGTTCCCTATGTCCCAGACTCTTACCACGTTTCTATAGAATGTTCACTATGTCCCAGACTGTTACCACGTGTCTATAGAACGTTCGTATTGTCCCAGACTCTTTCCACGTGTCTATAGAATTTTCATATTGTACCAGATTGTTACCACGTGTCTATAGAATGTTCAAAATGTCCAAGACTGTTTCCATGTGTCTGTGGAATGTTCATATTGTCCCAGAATGTTCCCATATGTCTATAGAATATTCATGTTGTCCCAGACAATTACCACATGTCTATAGAATGTTCACTATGTCCAAGACTGTTACCTGTGTCTATAAAATGTTCACTAGTTCCAGAGTGTTACCACGTGTCTATGGAAATTTCACTATGTCCCAGGCTGTTATCACATGTCTATAGAATGTTCATATTGTTACAGACTATTACCACGTGTCTATAGAATATTCACTATGTCCCAGAATGTTACCTCGTTTCTATATTATATTCCTATTGTTCCAGACTTTTACCACGTGTCTATAGATTGTATACTATGTCCCAGACTGTTACAACGTGCCTATAGAATGTTGAACATGTCCAAGACTGTTACCACGTGTCTATAGAATGTTCATATTGTCCCAGACTGTTACCATGTGTCTATAGATTGTTTCCTATATCCCAGACTGTTACCACGTGTCTACAGAATGTTCACTATGTCCCAGACTGTTACCTTGTGTCTATATAATATTCATTTTGTCCCAGACTTTTACCATATGTCTATAATAAGTTCATATTGACCTAGACTGTTACTATGTGTCTATAGAATGTTCATATTGTCCCAGACTGTTACCACGTGTCTGTAGAATGTTCACTATGTTCAAGACTGTTACCATGTGTCTATAGAATGTTCATATTGTCCCAGACTGTTACCACGTGTCTATAGAATATTCATGTTGTCCCAGACTGTTACCACGTGTCTATAGGTTGTTTACTATGTCCCAGACTGTTACCACGGGTCTATAGAATGTTCATATTGTCCCAGAATGTTACCACGTGTCTATAGAATGTTCATACTGTCCCAGACTGTTACCATGTGTCTATAGTTTGTTCATTGTGTCTCAAATTGTTACCAAATGTCTATGGATGGTTCACTATGTCCCAGACTGTTATCACATGTCTATAGAATGTTCATACTGTCCCAGACTGTTACCATGTGTCTATAGAATGTTCATATTATCCCACACTGTTACCACGTGTCTATAGATTGTTTACTATGTCCCAGACTGTTACCATATGTCTATAGAATGTTCATATTTACCAGAGTGTTACCATGTGTCTATAGAATGTTCATTTTGTCCCAGACTGTTTCAATGTTTTTATAGAAATTTCATATTGTCCCAGACTGTTACCATGTGTCTATAGAATGTTCACATTATCCCAGAATGTAACCACGTGTCTATAGAATGTTCATATTGTCGCAGACTCTTACCATGTGTCTATAGAATGTTCATATTGTCCCAGATTGTTACCACCTGTCTATGGAATGTTCATATTGTCCCAGACTGTAACCACATGTCTATAGAATGTTCACTATGTCTAAGACTGTTACCATGTGTCTATAGAATATTAATATTGTCCCAGACTGTTACCACGTGTCTATAGAATATTCATATTGTCCCCGACTGTTACCAAGTGTCTATAGGTTGTTTACTATATCCCAGACTGTTACCACGGGTCTATAGAATGTTCATATTTTCCCAGACTGTTGTATGTGTCTATAGATTGTTTACTATGTCCCAGACTGTTAAAACTTGTCTATAGAATGTTCACTATGGCCCAGACTGTTACCATGTGTCTATAGAATGTTCATATTGTCCCAGACTGTTACCATATGTCTATAGAATGTTCATAATTCCCAGAGTGTTACCATGTGTCTATAGAATGTTCATATTGTCCCAGACTGTTACCATATGTCTATAGAATGTTCATGTTTCCCAGACGGTTACCACGTGTCTATAGAATGTTCATATTGTCCCAGATTTTTACCACGTGTCTTTAGAATGTTCATATTGTCCCAGACCGTTAGCATGTGTCTATACTATGTTCATATTGTCCCAGATTGTTACCATGTGTCTATAGAGTGTTCACTATGTCCCAGACTGTTACCATATGTCTATAGAATATTCAATATGTCCCAGACTGTTACCACGTGTCTATAGAATGTTCATATTGTCCCAGGCTGTTACCACGCATCTATAGAATGTTCATATTGTCCCAGAAAGTTACCATGTGTCAATAGAATGTTCATTAAGTCCCAGACTGTTACCTCGTGTCTATAGACTGTTCATATTTTCCCAGATATTTAACACGTGTCTATAGAATATTCATATTGTCCCAGAATGTTACCACGTGTCTATAGAATGTTCACTATGTCGCAGAGTGTTACCACATGTCTATGGAAAGTTCACTATGTCCCAGACTGTTACCACATATCTATAGATTGTTCAATATATCCCAGGCTGTTACCACGTGTCTATAGAATGTTCACTATATCCCAGAATGTTACCACGTTTCTATAGAATGTTCCTATTGTCCCAGACTGTTACCATATGTCTGTAGAATGTTCATAATTCCCAGAGTGTTACCATGTGTCTCTAGAATGTTCATTTTGTCCCAGACTGTTTCCATGTTTCTATAAAAAGTTCATATTGTCCCACACACTTACCATGTGTCTATACAATGTTCGTATTGTCCCAGACTGTTCCCATGTGTCTGTAGAATGGTCACTATGTCCTAGCCTGTTTCCACGTGTCTGTGGAAAGTTCACTGTGTCCCAGACTGTTATCACGTGTCTATAGTATGTACATACTGTCCCAGACTGTTACCATGTGTCTATAGAATGTTCATATTTTCCCAGACTGTTACCACGTGTCTATAGATTGTTTAACATATCCCAGACTGTTACCATGTGTCTATAGAATGTTCATATTGTCCCAGACTGTTACCATGTTTCTATATAATGTTCATTTTGTTCCAACTGTTACCATGTGTCTATAATAACTTCATATTGTCCCAGACTGTTACCATGTGTCTATAGAATGTTCTTATTTCCCAGACTGTTACCACGTGTCTATAGAATGTTCATATTGTCGCAGGCTCTTACCATGTGTCCATAGAATGTTCATATTGTCCCAGACCTTTGCCATGTGTCTATTCAATGTTCATATTGTCCAAGACTGTTACCAAGTGTCTATAGAGTGTTCATATTGTCCCAGATTTTTACCACGTGTCTGTAGAATGTTCATATTGTCCCAAACCGTTACCATGTGTCTATACAATGTTCATATTGTCCTAGACCTTTGCCATGTGTCTATAGAGGGTTCACTATGTCCCAGACTGTTACCATGTGTCTATAGAATATTAATATTGTCCCAGACTGTTACCACATGTCTATAGAATATTCATATTGTCCCCGACTGTTACCAAGTGTCTATAGGTTGTTTACTATGACCCAGACTGTTACCACGGGTCTATAGAATGTTCATATTTTTCCAGACTGTTACTATGTGTCTATAGATTGTTTACTATGTCCCAGACTGTTAAAACGTGTCTATAGAATGTTCACTATGTCCCAGACTGTTACCATGTGTCTATAGAGTGTTCATATTGTCCCAGACTGTTACCATATGTCTATAGAATGTTCAAAATTCCCAGAGTGTTACCATGTGTCTATAGAATGTTCATATTGTCCCACAACGTTACCATGTGTCTATAGAATGTTCTTATTGTCCCAGACTGTTACCATGTGTCTATAGTTTGTTCACTATGTCCCAAACTATTACCAAGTGTCTATGGAAGTTTCACTATGTCCCAGACTGTTATCACATGTCTAAGAATGTTCATACTGTCCCAGACTCTTACCATGTGTCTATAGAAGGTTCATATTGTCCCATACTATTACCACGTGTCTATAGATTATTTACTATGTCCCAGACTGTTACCATGTGTCTATAGAATGTTCATATTGTCCCAGACTGTTACCATATGTCTATAGAATGTTCATAATTCCCAGAGTGTTACCATGTGTCTATAGAATGTTCATATTGTCCCAGACTGTTACCATATGTCTGTAGAATGTTCATGTTTCCCAGAGTGTTACCATGTGTCTCTAGAATGTTCATTTTGTCCAGACTCTTTCCATGTTCTATAAAAAGTTCATATTGTCCCAGACACTTACCATGTGTCTACACAATGTTCATATTGTCCCAGACTGTTACAATGTGTCTGTAGAATGTTCACTATGTCCTAGATTGTTACCATGTGTCTATGGAAGATTCACTGTGTCCCAGACTGTTATCACGTGTCTATAGTATGTACATACTGTCCCAAACTGTTACCATGTGTCTATAGAATGTTCACTATGTTCCAGACTGTTACTACGTGTCTATAGAATGTTCATATAGTCCCAGACTGTTACCATCTTTCTATATAATGTTACCATGTTTCTATATAATGTTCATTTTGTTCCAACTGTTACTATGTGTCTATAATAAGTTCATATTGTCCCAGATCGTTACCATGTGTCTATAGAATGTTCTTATTGTCCCAGACTGTTACCACGTATCTATAGTATGTTCATATTGTCGCAGACTCTTACCATGTGTCTATAGAATGTTCATATTGTCCCAGACCGTTGCCATGTGTTTATACAATGTTCATATTGTCCAAGAGTGGTACCAAGTATCTATAGAATGCTCATATTGTCCCAGACTGTTACCATGTGTCTATAGAAAGTTCATATTTCCCAGACGATTACCACGTATCTATAGAATGTTCATATTGTCCCAGATTTTTACCACGTGTCTATAGAATGTTCATATTGTCCCAGACCATTACCATGTGCCCATACAATGTTCATATTGTCCCAGACTGTTACCATGTGTCTATAGAGTGTTCACTATATCCCAGACTGTTACCATGTGTCTATAGAATATTCAATATGTCCCAGACGGTTACCACGTGTCTATAGAATGTTCATATTGTCCCAGACTGTTACCACGCATCTATAGAATGTTCATATTGTCCCAGAAAATTACCATGTGTCAATAGAATGTTCATTAAGTCCCAGACTGTTACCTTGTGTATATAGACTGTTCATATTGTCCCAGACTGTTACCACGTGTCTATAGAATGTTCACTATTACCCAGACTGTTACCACGTGTCTATAGAATGTTCCTATTGTCCCAGACTGTTACCATGTGTTTATAGATTGTATACTATGTCCCAGACTGTTACAACGTGCCTATAGAATGTTCAACATATCCAAGACTGTTACCAAGTGTCTACAGAATGTTCATATTGTCCCAGACTGTCCATGTGTCTATAGATTGTTTCCTATATCCCAGACTGTTACCACGTGTCTACAGAATGTTCACTATGTCCCAGACTGTTACCATGTGTCTATATAATATTCATTTTGTCCCAGACTGTTACCATATGTCTATAATAAGTTCATATTGACCTAGACTGTTACCACGTGTCTATAGAATATTCATGTTGTCCCAGACTGTTACCACGTGTCTATAGGTTGTTTACTATGCCTCAGACTGTTACCACGGGTCTATAGAATGTTCATATTGTCCCACAATGTTACCATGTGTCTATAGAATGTTCTTATTGTCCCAGACTGTTACCATGTGTCTATAGTTTGTTCACTATGTCCCAAACTGTTACCAAGTGTCTATGGAAGGTTCACTATGTCCCAGACTGTTATCACATGTCTATAGAATGTTCATACTGTCCCAGACTGTTACCATATGTCTATAATAAGTTCATATTGTCCCAGACTGTTACCACGTGTCTATAGATTATTTACTATGTCCCAGACTGTTACCATGTGTCTATAGAATGTTCACTATGTCCCAGACTGTTACCATATGTCTATAGAATGTTCATATTTCCCAGAGTGTTACCATGTGTCTATAGAATGTTCATTTTGTCCCAGAATGTAACCTCGTGTCTATAGAACGTTCATATTGTCGCAGACTCTTACCATGTGTCTATAGAATGTTCATATTGTCCCAGATTGTTACTACCTGTCTATGGAATGTTCATATTTTCCCAGACTGTAATCACGTGTCTATAGAATGTTCACTCTGTCTAAGACTGTTACCATGTGTCTTTAGAATATTAATATTGTCCCAGACTGTTACAACGTGTCTATAGAATATTCATATTGTCCCCGACTGTTACCAAGTGTCTATAGGTTGTTTACTATGTCCCAGACTGTTACCACGGGTCTATAGAATGTTCATATTTTCCCAGACTGTTACTATGTGTCTATAGATTGTTTACTATGTCCCAGACTGTTAAAACGTGTAATAGAATGTTCACTATGGCCCAGACTGTTACCATGTGTCTATAGAATGTTCATATTGTCCCAGACTGTTACCATATGTCTATAGAATGTTCATAATTCCCAGAGTGTTACCATGTGTCTATAGAATGTTCATATTGTCCCAGACTGTTACCATATGTCTGTAGAATGTTCATGTTTCCCAGAGTGTTAACATGTGTCTCTAGATTGTTCATTTTGTCCCAGACTGTTTCCATGTTTCTTTAATAAGTTCATATTGTCCCAGACTGTTACCATGTGTCTATAGAATGTTCGTATTGTCCCAGACTGTTACCACGTGTCTATAGAATGTTCATATTGTCGCAGACTCTTACCATGTGTCTATAGAAAGTTCATATTGTCCCAGACTGTTACCACGTGTCTATAGAATGTTCATATTGTCCCAGATTTTTACCACGTGTCTTTAGAATGTTCATATTGTCCCAGACCGTTACCATGTGTCTATACAGTGTTCATATTGTCCCAGATTGTTACCATGTGTCTATAGTGTGTTCACTATGTCCCAGACTGTTACCATGTGTCTATAGAATATTCAATATGTCCCAGACTGTTACCATGTGTCTATAGAATGTTCATATTCTCCCAGGCTTTTACCACGCATCTATAGAATGTTCATATTGTCCCAGAAAGTTACCATGTGTCAATAGAATGTTCATTAAGTCCCAGACTGTTAGCTCGTGTATATAGACTGTTCATATTTTCCCAGACTCTTAACACGTGTCTATAGAATATTCATATTGTTCCAGACTGTTACCACGTGTCTGTAGAATGTTCACTATGTCCAAGACTGTTACCCTGTGTCTATAGAATGTTCACTATGTCTCAGAGTGTTACCACATGTCTATGGAAAGATCACTATGTCCCAGACTGTTACCACATGTCTATAGATTGTTCAATATATCCAAGGCTGTTACCACGTGTCTATAGAATGTTCACTATGTCCCAGAATGTTACCATGTTTCTATAGAATGTTCCTATTGTCCCAGACTGTTACCATATGTCTGTAGAATGTTCATAATTCCCAGAGTGTTTCCATGTGTCTCTAGAATGTTCATTTTGTCCCAGACTGTTTCCATGTTTATATAGAAAGTTCATATTGTCCCACACACTTACCATGTGTCTATACAATGTTCGTATTGTCCCAGACTGTTCCCATGTGTCTGTAGAATGGTCACTATGTCCTAGCCTGTTTCCACGTGTCTGTGGAAAGTTCACTGTGTCCCAGACTGTTATCACGTGTCTTTAGTATGTACATACTGTCCCAGACTGTTACCATGTGTCTATAGAATGTTCATATTTTCCCAGACTGTTACCACGTGTCTATAGGTTGTTTAATATATCCCAGACTGTTACAATGTGTCTATAGAATGTTCACTATGTCCCAGACTGTTACCATGTGTCTATAGAATGTTCATATTGTCCCAGATTTTTCCACGTGTCTATAGAATGTTCATATTGTCCCAAACCGTTACCATGTGTCTATACAATGTTCATATTGTCCCAGACTGTTACCATGTGTCTATAGAGTGTTCACTATGTCCCAGACTGTTACCATGTGTCTATAGAATATTAATATTGTCCCAGACTGTTACCACGTCTCTATAGAATATTCATATTGTCCCCGACTGTTACCAAGTGTCTATAGGTTGTTTACTATGTCCCAGACTGTTACCACTGGTCTATAGAATGTTCATATTGTCCCAGACTGTTACTATGTGTCTATAGATTGTTTACTATGTCCCAGACTGTTAAAACGTGTCTATAGAAAGTTCACTATGTACCAGACTGTTACCATGTGTCTATAGAGTGTTCATATTGTCCCAGACTGTTACCATATGTCTATAGAATGTTCATAATTCCCAGAGTGTTACCATGTGTCTATAGAAAGTTCATATTGTCCCAAAAAGTTACCGTGTGTCTATAGAATGTTCTTATTGTTCCAGGCTCTTACCATGTGTCTATAGTTTGTTCACTATGTCCCAAACTGTTACCAAGTGTCTATGGAAGTTTCACTATGTCCCAGACTGTTATCACATGTCTATAGAATGTTCATACTGTGCCAGACTGTTACCATGTGTCTATAGAATGTTCATATTGTCTCAGACTGTTACCATATGTCTATAGATTTTTCATAATTCCCAGAGTGTTACCATGTGTCTATAGAATGTTCATATTGTCCCAGACTGTTACCATATGTCTGTAGAATGTTCATGTTTCCCAGAGTGTTACCATGTGTCTCTAGAATGTTCATTTTGTCCCAGACTGTTTCCATGTTTCTATAAAAAGTTCATATTGTCCCAGAAACTTACCATGTGTCTATACAATGTTCATATTGTCCCAGACTGTTACAATGTGTCTGTAGAATGTTCACTATGTCCTAGACTGTTACCACGTGTCTGAGGAAAGTTCACTGTGTCCCAGACTGTTATCACGTGTCTATATTATGTACATACTGTCCCAGACTGTTACCATGTGTCTATAGAATGTTCATATTTTCCCAGACTGTTACCACGTGTCTATAGATTGTTTAATATGACCCAGACTGTTACCATGTGTCTATAGAATGTTCACTATGTCCCAGACTGTTACCATGTGTCTATAGAATGTTCATATTGTCCCAGACTGTTACCATCTTTCTATATAATGTTCATTTTGTTCCAACTGTTACCATGTGTCTATAGAATGTTCTTATTGTCCCAGACTGTTACCACGTGTCTTTGGAATGTTCATATTGTCGCAGACTCTTACCATGTGTCTACAGAATGTTCATATTGTCCCAGACCGTTTCCATGTGTCTATATAATGTTCATATTGTCCAAGAGTGTTACTAAGTGTCTATAGAATGCTCATATTGTCCCAGACTGTTACCATGTGTCTATAGAAAGTTCATATTTCCCTGACTGTTACCACGTGTCTATAGAATGTTCATATTGTCCCAGATATTTACCACGTGTCTATAGAATGTTCATATTGTCCCAGACCGTTACCATGTGTCTATAGAATGTTCATATTGTCCCAGACTCTTACCATGTGTCTATAGAGTGTTCACTATGTCCCAGACTGTTACCATGTGTCTATAGAATATTCAATATGTCCCAGACTGTTACCACGTGTCTATAGAATGTTCATATTGTCTCAGACTGTTACCACGCATCTATAGAATGTTCATATTGTCCCAGAAAATTACCATGTGTCAATAGAATGTTCATTAAGTCCCAGACTGTTACCTCGTGTATATAGACTGTTCATATTGTCCCAGACTGTTACCACGTGTCTATAGAATATTCCCATTGTCCCAGACTGTTACAACGTGATATAGAATGTTCACTATGTCCAAGACTGTTACCCTGTGTCTATAGAATGTTCACTATGTCACAGAGTGTTACCACGTGTCTATGGAAAGTTCACTATGTCCCAGACTGTTACCACATGTCTATAGAATGTTCACTATTACCCAGACTGTTACCACATGTCTATAGAATGTTCCTATTGTCCCAGACTGTTACCATGTGTCTATAGATAGTATAATATGTCCCAGACTGTTACAACGTGTCTATAGAATGTTCAACATGAACAAGACTGTTACCATGTGTCTATAGAATGTTCATATTGTCCCAGAAAGTTACCATGTGTCAATAGAATGTTCATTAAGTCCCAGACTGTTACCTCGTGTATATAGACTGTTCATATTGTCCAAGACTGTTACCACGTGTCTATAAAATATTCATATTGTTTCAGACTGTTACCACGTGTCTATAGAATGTTCACTATGTCCAAGACTGTTACCCTGTGTCTTTAGAATGTTCACTATGTTCCAGACTGTTACCATGTGTCTATGGAAATTTCACTATGTCCCAGACTGTTATCACATGTCTATAGAATGTTCATATTGTTACAGACTGTTACCACGAGTCTATAGAATGTTCACTATGTCCCACAATGTTACTACGTGTCTGTAGAATGTTCCTATTGTCCCAGACTGTTACCACCTGTCTATAGATTGTATACTATGTCCCAGACTGTTACAACGTGCCTATAGAATGTTCAACATATCCGAGACTGTTACCACGTGTCTACAGAATGTTCATATTGTCCCAGACTGTTACCATGTGTCTATAGATTGTTTCCTATATCCCAGAATGTTACCACGTGTCTACAGAATGTTCACTATGTCCCAGAATGTTACCATGTGTCTATATAATATTCATTTTGTCCCAGACTGTTACCATGTGTCTGTAGATGGTTCATATTGTCACAGAATCTTACCATGTGTCTATACAATGTTCACTACGTCCAAGACTGTTACCATGTGTCTATAGAATGTTCATATTGTCCCAGACTGTTACCACGTGTCTATAGAATATTCATGTTGTCCCAGATTGTTACCACGTGTCTATAGGTTGTTTACTATGTCCCAGACAGTTACCACGTGTCTATAGAATGTTCATATTGTCCCAGACTGTTACCACGCATCTATAGAATGTTCATATTGTCCCAGAAAATTACCATGTGTCAATAGAATGTTCATTAAGTCCCAGACTGTTACCTCGTGTATATAGACTGTTCATACTGTCCCAGACTGTTACCACGAGTCTATAGAATATTCCATTGTCCCAGACTGTTACAACATGATATAGAATGTTCACTATGTCCAAGACTGTTACCCTGTGTCTATAGAATGTTCACTATGTCACAGAGTGTTACCACGTGTCTATGGAAAGTTCACTATGTCCCAGACTGTTACCACATGTCTATCAATTTTTCAATATATCCCAGACTGTTACCACGTGTCTATAGAATGTTCCTATTGTCCCAGACTGTTACCATGTGTCTATAGATAGTATAATATGTCCCAGACTGTTACAACGTGTCTATAGAATGTTCAACATGAACAAGACTGTTACCATGTGTCTATAGAATGTTCATATTGTCCCAGAAAGTTACCATGTGTCAATAGAATGTTCATTAAGTCCCAGACTGTTACCTCGTGTATATAGACTGTTAAAATTGTCCCAGACTGTTACCACGTGTCTATAAAATATTCATATTGTTTCAGACTGTTACCACGTGTCTATAGAATGTTCACTATGTCCAAGACTGTTACCCTGTGTCTTTAGAATGTTCACTATGTTCCAGACTGTTACCACGTGTCTATGGAAATTTCACTATGTCCCAGACTGTTATCACATGTCTATAGAATGTTCATATTGTTTCAGACTGTTACCATGAGTCTATAGAATGTTCACTATGTCCCACAATGTTACCACGTGTCTATAGAATGTTCCTACTGTCCCAGACTGTTACCACCTGTCTATAGATTGTATACTATGTCCCAGACTGTTACAACGTGCCTATAGAATGTTCAACATATCCAAGACTGTTACCACTTGTCTACAGAATGTTCATATTGTCCCAGACTGTTACCATGTGTCTATAGATTGTTTCCTATATCCCAGAATGTTACCACGTGTCTACAGAATGTTCACTATGTCCCAGACTGTTACCATGTGTCTATATAATATTCATTTTGTCCCAGAGTGTTACCATATGTTATAATAAGTTCATATTGACCTAGACTGTTACCATGTGTCTATAGAATGTTCATTTTGTCCCAGACTGTTTCTACATGTATATAGAATGTTCATATTGTCACAGACTCTTACCATGTGTCTATAGAATGTTCATATTGTCCCAGATTGTTACCACCTGTCTATGGAATGTTCATATTGTCCTAGACTGTAACCACGTGTCTATAGAATGTTCACTATGTCCAAGACTGTTACCATGTGTCTATAGAATGTTCATATTGTCCCAGACTGTTACCACGTGTCTATAGAATATTCATGTTGTCCCAGACTGTTACCACGTGTCTATAGGTTGTTTACTATGTCCCAGACTGTTACCACGGGTCTATAGAATGTTCATATTGTCCCACAACGTTACCATGTGTCCATAGAATGTTCTTATTGTCCCAGACTGTTACCATGTATCTCTAGTTTGTTCATTATGTCCCAAACTGTTACCAAGTGTCTACGGAAGGTTCACTATGTCCCAGACTGTTATCTCATGTCTATAGAATGTTCATACTGTCCCAGAATGTTACCATATGTCTATAATAAGTTCATATTGTCCCAGACTGTTACCACGTGTCTATAGATTATTTACTATGTACCAGACTGTTACCATGTGTCTATAGAATGTTCATATTGTCCCAGACTGTTACCATATGTCTATAGAATGTTCATATTTCCCAGAGTGTTACCATGTGTCTCTAGAATGTTCATTTTGTCCCAGAAAGTAACCATGTGTCTATAGAATGTTCATATTGTTGCAGACTCTTACCATGTGTCAATAGAATGTTCATATTGTCCCAGATTGTTACCTCCTGATTATGGAATGTTCATATTGTCCCAGACTGTAACCACGTGTCTATAGAATGTTCACTATGTCTAAGACTGTTACCATGTTTCTATAGAATATTAATATTGTCCCAGACTGTTACCATATGTCTATAGAATATTCATATTGTCCCCGACTGTTACCAAGTGTCTATAGGTTGTTTACTATGTCCCAGACTGTTACCATGTGTCTATAGAATGTTCATATTTTCCCAGACTGTTACTATGTGTCTATAGATTGTTTACTATGTCCCAGACTGTTAAAACGTGTCTACAGAATGTTCACTATGGCCCAGACTGTTACCATGTGTCTATAGAATGTTCATATTGTCTCAGACTGTTACCATATGTCTATAGAATGTTCATAATTCCCAGAGTGTTACCATGTGTCTATAGAATGTTCATATTGTCCCAGACTGTTACCATATGTCTGTAGAATGTTCATGTTTCCCAGAGTGTTACCATGTGTCTCTAGATTGTTCATTTTGTCCCAGAGTGTTTCCATGTTTCTATAAAAAGTTCATATTGTCCCAGAAACTTACCATGTGTCTATACAATGTTTGTATTGTCCCAGACTGTTACAATGTGTCTGTAGAATGTTCACTATGTCCTAGACTGTTACCACGTGTCTGTGGAAAGTTCACTGTGTCCCAGACTGTTATCACGTGTCTATAGTATGTACATACTGTACCAGACTGTTACCATGTGTCTATAGAATGTTCATATTTTCCCAGACTGTTGCCACGTGTCTATAGATTGTTTAATATGACCCAGACTGTTACCATGTATCTATAGAATGTTCACTATGTCCCAGACTGTTACCATGTGTCTATAGAATGTTCATATTGTCCCAGACTGTTACCATATGTCTATAGAATGTTCATAATTCCAAGAGTGTTACCATGTGTCTATAGAATGTTCATATTGTCCCAGACTGTTACCATATGTCTGTAGAATGTTCATGTTTCCCAGAGTGTTAACATGTGTCTCTAGATTGTTCATTTTGTCCCAGACTGTTTCCATGTTTCTTTAATAAGTTCATATTGTCCCAGACTGTTACCATGTGTCTATAGAATGTTCTTATTGTCCAGACTGTTACCACGTGTCTATAGAATGTTCATATTGTCGCAGACTCTTACCATGTGTCTATAGAAAGTTCATATTGTCCCAGACTGTTACCACGTGTCTATAGAATGTTCATATTGTCCCAGATTTTTACCACGTGTCTTTAGAATGTTCATATTGTCCCAGACCGTTACCATGTGTCTATACAATGTTCATATTGTCCCAGACTGTTACCATGTGTCTATAGAGTGTTCACTATGTCCCAGACTGTTACCATGTGTCTATAGAATGTTCACTATGTCCCAGACTGTTACCATGTGCCTATAGAATATTCAATATGTCCCAGACTGTTACCACGTGTCTATAGAATGTTCATATTGTCCCAGACTGTAACCATGTGTCTATAGAATGTTCTTATTGTCCCAGACTGTTACCACGTGTCTATAGAATGTTCATATTGTCGCAGAATCTTACCATGTGTCTATAGAATGTTCATATTGTCCCAGACCGTTGCCTTGTGTCTATACAATGTTCATATTGTCCAAGAGTGTTCCCAAGTGTCTATAGAATGCTCATATTGTCCCAGACTGTTACCATGTGTCTGTAGAAAGTTCATATTTCCCAGACTGTTACCACGTGTCTACAGAATGTTCATATTGTCCCACGTTTTTACCACGTGTCTATAGAATGTTCATATTGTCCCAGACCGTTACCATGTGTCTATACAACGTTCATATTGTACCAGATTGTTACCATGTGTCTATACAATGTTCATATTGTCCCAGACTGTTACCACATGTCTATAGAGTGTTCACTATGTCCCAGACTGTTACCATGTGCCTATAGAATATTCAATATGTCCCAGACTGTTACCAGGTGTCTATAGAATGTTCATATTGTCCCAGACTGTTACCTTGTGTCTTTAGATTGTTTACTATGTCCCAGACAGTTACCACGTGTCTATAGATTGTTCACTATGTCCCAGAGTGTTACCATGTGTCTATAGAATGTTCATATTGTTGCAGACTCTTACCATGTATCTATAAAATATTCATATAGTCCCAGAATGTTACCACGAGTCTACAGAAAGTTCGTATTGTCCCAGACTGTTGTCACGGGTCTATAGATGTTCACATTGTCCCAGATTGTTACCACGTGTCTATAGAATATTCAACATGTCCAAGAATGTTCCCATGTGTCTGTAGAATGTTCATATTTTCCCAGAATGTTCCCGTATGTCTATAGAATATTCATATTTTCCCAGACAGTTACCACGTGTCTATAGAATCACTATGTCCAAGACTGTTACCCTGTGTCTATAGAATGTTCACTATGTTCCAGAGTGTTACCACGTGTCTATGGAAATTTCACTATCCCAGATGTTATCACATGTCTATAGAACATTAATGTTGTCCCAGACTGTTACCAAGTGTCTATAGGTTGTTTACTATGTCCCAGACTGTTACCACGGGTCAATAGAATGTTCATATTTTCCCAGACTGTTACTATGTGTCTATAGATTGTTTACTATGTCCCAGACTGTTACAACGTGTCTTTAGAATGTTCACTATGGCCCAGACTGTTACCATGTGTCTATAGAATGTTCATATTGTCCCAGACTGTTACCATATGTCTATAGAATGTTCATAATTCCCAGAGTGTTACCATGTGTCTATAGAATGTTCATATTGTCTCAGACTGTTACCATATGTCTATAGAATGTTCATAATTCCCAGAGTGTTACCATGTGTCTATAGAATGTTCCTATTGTCCCAGACTGTTACCATATGTCTATAGAATGTTCATGTTTCCCAGAGTGTTACCATGTGTCTCTAGATTGTTCATTTTGTCCCAGACTTTTTCCATGTTTCTATAAACAGTTCATATTGTCCCAGACACTTACCATGTGTCTATAAAATGTTCATATTGTCCAGACTGTTACCATGTGTCTGTAGAATTTCACTATGTCCTAGACTGTTACCACGTGTCTGTGGAAAGTTCACTGTGTCCCAGACTGTTATCACGTGTCTATAGTATGTACATACTGTCCCAGACTGTTACTATGTGTCTATACAATGTTCATATTTTCCCAGACTGTTACCACGTGTCTATAGATTGTTTAATATGTCCCGGACTATTACCACATGTCTATAGAGTGTTCACTATGTCCAAGACTGTTACCCTGTGTCTATAGAATGTTCACTATGTTCCAGAGTGTTACCATGTGTCTATGGAAAGTTCACTATGTCCCAGACTGTTATCACATGTCTATAGAATGTTCATATTGTTACAGACTGTTATCACGTGTCTATAGAATGTTCACTATGTCCCAGAATGTTACCACGTTTCTATAGAATGTTTCTATTGTCCCAGACTGTTACCATATGTCTATAGAATGTTCATGTTTCCCAGAGCGTTACCATGTGTCTCTAGAATGTTCATTTTGTCCCAGACTGTTTCCATGTTTCTATAAACAGTTCATATTTTCCCAGACACTTACCATGTGTCTATAAAATGTTCATATTGTCCCAGACTGTTACCATGTGTCTGTAGAAGGTTCACTATGTCCTAGACTGTTACAACATGTCTGTGGAAAGTTCACTGTGTTTCAGACTGTTATCATGTGTCTATAGAATGTTCATATTGTCCCAGAAAGTTACCATGTGTCAATAGAATGTTCATTAAGTCCCAGACTGTTACCTCGTGTATATAGACTGTTCATATTGTCCCAGACTGTTACCATGAGTCTATAGAATGTTCTTATTTCCCCAGACTGTTACCACGTGTCTATAGATGGTTTAATATGTCCCAGACTGTTACCACGTGCCTATACAATGTTCACTATGTCCCAGACTGTTACCATGTGTCTATAGAGTGTTCACTATGTCCCAGACTGTTACCATGTGTCTATAGAATATTCAATATGTCCCAGACTGTTACCACATGTCTATAGAATGTTCATATTGTCCCAGATTGTTACCACAAATCTATAGAATGTTCATATTGTCCCAGAAATTTACCATGTGTAAATAGAATGTTCATTAAGTCCCAGAATGTTAGCTCGTGTATATAGACTGTTCATATTGTCCAGACTGTTACCACGTGTCTATAGAATATTCATATTGTCCCAGACTGTTACCACGTGTCCATAGAATGTTCACTATGTCCAAGACTGTTACCTTGTGTCTATAGAATGTTCACTATGTCCCAGAGTTTGCCACATGTCTATGGAAAGTTCACTATGTCCCAGACTGTTACCACATGTCTATAGATTGTCTAATATATCCCAGGCTGTTACCACTTGTCTATAGAATGTTCACTATGGCCCAGACTGTTACTATGTGTCTATAGAATGTTCATATTGTCCCAGACTGTTACCACAGGTCTATCGATTGTTTACTATGTCCCAGACTGATACCATGTGTCTATAGAATATTCATGTTGTCCCAGACTGTTACCACGTGTCTATAGGTTGTTTACTATGTCCCAGACTGTTACCAAGGGTCTATAGAATATTCATACTGTCCCACAATGTTACTTTGTGTCTATAGAATGTTCATATTGTCCCAGACTGTTACCACGTGTCTATAGATTGTTTACTATGTCCCTGACTGTTACCATGTGTCTATAGAATGTTCATATTGTCCCAGAAAGTTACCATGTGTCTATAGAATGTTCATTTTGTCCCAGACTGTTTCCATGTTTTTATAGAAAGTTTATATTGTTCCAGACTGTTACCATGTGTCTATAGAATGTTCATATTATCCCAGTATGTAACCACGTGTCTATAGAATGTTCATATTGTCCCAGAATCTTACCATTTGTCTATAGAATGTTCATATTGTCCCAGATTGTTACCACCTGTCTATGGAATGTTCATATTGTCCCAGACTGTAACCACGTGTCTATAGAATGTTCTCTATGACCAAGACTGTTACCATGTGTCTATAGAATGTTTATATTGTCCCAGACTGTTACCACGTGTCTATAGAATATTCATGTTGTCCCAGACTGTTACCACGTGTCTATAGGTTGTTTACTATGTCCCAGACTGTTACCACGTGTCTATAGAATGTTCATATTGTCCCAGACTGTTACCACGCATCTATAGAATATTCATATTGTCCCAGAAAATTACCATGTGTCAATAGAATGTTCATTAAGTCCCAGACTGTTACCTCGTGTATATAGACTGTTCATATTGTCCCAGACTGTTACCATGGGTCTATAGAATATTCCATTGTCCCAGACTGTTACAACATGATATAGAATGTTCACTATGTCCAAGACTGTTACCCTGTGTCTATAGAATGTTCACTATGTCACAGAGTGTTACCACGTGTCTATGGAAAGTTCACTATGTCCCAGACTGTTACCACATGTCTATCGATTTTTCAATATATCCCAGACTGTTACCACGTGTCTATAGAATGTTCACTATTTCCCAGACTGTTACCACGTTTCTATAGAATGTTCCTATTGTCCCAGACTGTTACCACATGTCTATAAAATATTCATATTGTTTCAGACTGTTACTACGTGTCTATAGAATGTTCACTATGTCCAAGACTGTTACCCTGTGTCTTTAGAATGTTCACTATGTTCCAGAGTGTTACCATGTGTCGATGGAAATTTCACTATGTCCCACACTGTTATCACATGTCTATAGAATGTTCATATTGTTACAGATTGTTACCACGAGTCTATAGAATGTTCACTATGTCCCACAATGTTACCACGTGTCTATAGAATGTTCCTATTGTCCCAGACTGTTACCACGTGTCTATAGATTGTATACTATGTCCCAGACTGTTACAACGCGCCTATAGAATGTTCAACATATCCAAGACTGTTACCACGTGTCTACAGAATGTTCATATTGTCCCAGACTGTTACCATGTGTCTATAGATTGTTTCCTATATCCCAGAATGTTACCACGTGTCTATAGAATGTTCCTATTGTCCCAGACTGTTACCACGTGTCTATAGATTGTATACTATGCCCCAGACTTTTACAATGTGCCTATAGAATGTTCAACATATCCAAGACTGTTACCATGTGTCTATATAATATTCATTTTGTCAACGACTGTTACCACGTGTCTATAGATGGTTCATATTGTCACAGACTTTTACCATGTGTCTATAGAATGTTCACATTGTCCCAGATTGTTACCACCTGTCTATGGAATGTTCATATTGTCCCAGACTGTAACCACGTGTCTATAGAATGTTCACTATGTCCAAGACTATTACCATGTGTCTATAGAATGTTCATATTGTCCCAGACTGTTACCACGTGTCTATAGAATATTCATGTTGTCCCAGACTGTTACCACGTGTCTATAGGTTGTTTACTATGTCCCAGAGTGTTACCACGTGTCTATAGAATGTTCCTATTGTCCCAGAGTGTTACCATGTGTCTATAGATAGTATAATATGTCCCAGACTGTTACAACGTGTCTATAGAATGTTCAACATGAACAAGACTGTTACCATGTGTCTATAGAATGTTCATATAGTCCCAGAAAGTTACCATGTGTCAATAGAATGTTCATTAAGTCCCAGACTGTTACCTCGTGTATATAGACTGTTAAAATTGTCCCAGACTGTTACCACGTGTCTATAAAATATTCATATTGTTTCAGACTGTTACCACGTGTCTATAGAATGTTCACTATGTCCAAGACTGTTACCCTGTGTCTTTAGAATGTTCACTATGTTCCAGACTGTTACCACGTGTCTATGGAAATTTCACTATATCCCAGACTGTTATCACATGTCTATAAAATGTTCATATTGTTTCAGACTGTTACCACGATTCTATAGAATGTTCACTATGTTCCACAATGTTAACATGTGTCTATAGAATGTTCCTATTGTCCCAGACTGTTACCACGTGTCTATAGATTGTATACTATGTCCCAGACTGTTACAACGTGCCTATAGAATGTTCAATATATCCAAGACTGTTACCACGTGTCTACAGAATGTTCATATTGTCCCAGACTGTTACCATGTGTCTATAGATTGTTTCCTATATCCCAGACTGTTACCACGTGTCTACAGAATGTTCACTATGTCCCAGACTGCTACCATGTGTCTATATAATAATCATTTTGTCCCAGAGTGTTACCATATGTCTATAATAAGTTCATATTGACCTAGACTGTTACCATGTGTCTATAGAATGTTCATTTTGTCCCAGACTGTTTCCACATGTATATAGAATGTTCATATTGTCACAGACTCTTACCATGTGTCTATAGAATTTTCATATTGTCCCAGATTGTTACCACCTGTCTATGGAATGTTCATATTGTCCCAGACTGTAACCACGTGTCTATAGAATATTCACTATGTCCAAGACTGTTACCATGTGTCTATAGAATGTTCATATTGTCCCAGACTGTTACCACGTGTCTATAGAATATTCATGTTGTCCCAGACTGTTACCACGTGTCTATAGGTTGTTTACTATGTCCCAGACTGTTACCACGGGTCTATAGATGTTCATTTTGTCCCACAACGTTACCATGTGTCTATAGAATGTTCTTATTTTCCCAGACTGTTACCATGTGTCTATAGTTTGTTCACTATGTCCCAAAATGTTACCAAGTGTCTACGGAAGGTTCACTATGTCCCAGACTGTTATCACATGTCTATAGAATGTTCATACTCTCCCAGAATGTTACCATATGTCTATAATAAGTTCATATTGTCCCAGACTGTTACCACATGTCTATAGATTATTTACTATGTCCCAGACGGTTACCATGTGTCTATAGAATGTTCATATTGTCCCAGACTGTTACCATATGTCTATAGAATGTTCATATTTCCCAGAGTGTTACCATGTGTCTCTAGAATGTTCATTTTGTCCGAGAAAGTAACCACGTGTCTATAGAATGTTCATATTGTTGCAGACTCTTACCATGTGTCTATAGAATGTTCATATTGTCCCAGATTGTTACCACCTGATTATGGAATGTTCATATTGTCCCAGACTGTAACCACGTGTCTATAGAAAGTTCACTATGTCTAAGACTGTTACCATGTGTCTATAGAATATTAATATTGTCCCAGACTGTTACCACATGTCTATAGAATATTCATATTGTCCCCGACTGTTACCAAGTGTCTATAGGTTGTTTACTATGTCCCAGACTGTTACCATGTGTCTATAGAATGTTCATATTTTCCCAGACTGTTACTATGTGTCTATAGATTATTTACTATGTCTCAGACTGTTACCATGTGTCTATAGAATGTTCATATTGTCTCAGACTGTTACCATATATCTATAGAATGTTCATAATTCCCAGAGTGTTACCATGTGTCTATAGAATGTTCATATTGTCCCAGACTGTTACCATATGTCTGTAGAATGTTCATGTTTCCCAGAGTGTTACCATGTGTCTCTAGATTGTTCATTTTGTCCCAGACTGTTTCCATGTTTCTATAAAAAGTTCATATTGTACCAGAAACTTACCATGTGTCTATACAATGTTCATATTGTCCCAGACTGTTACAATGTGTCTGTAGAATGTTCACTATGTCCTAGACAGTTACCACGTGTCTGTGGAAAGTTCACTGTGTCCCAGACTGTTATCACGTGTCTATAGTATGTACATACTGTACCAAACTGTTACCATGTGTCTATAGAATGTTCATATTGTCCCAGACTGTTACCATGTGTCTATATAATGTTCATTTTGTTCCAACTGTTACCATGTGTCTATAATAAGATCATATTGTCCCAGACTGTTACCATGTGTCTATAGAATGTTCTTATTGTCCCAGACTGTTACCACGTGTCTATAGAATGTTCATATTGTCACAGACTCTTACCATGTGTCTATAGAATCTTCATATTGTCCCAGACCGTTGCCATGTGTCTATACAATGTTCATATTGTCCAAGAGTGGTACCAAGTGTCTATAGAATGCTCATATTGTCCCAGACTGTTACCATGTGTCTATAAAAAGTTCATATTTCCCAGATTGTTACCACGTGTCTATAGAATGTTCATATTGTCACAGATTTTTACCACGTGTCTATAGAATGTTCATATTGTCCCAGACCGTTACCATGTGTCTATACAATGTTCATATTGTCCCAGATTATTACCATGTGTCTATAGAGTGTTCACTATGTCCCAGACTGTTACCATGTGTCTATAGAATGTTCACTATGTCCCAGACTGTTACCATGTGCCTATAGAATATTCAATATGTCCCAGACTATTACCACGTGTCTATAGAATGTTCATATTGTCCCAGACTGTAACCATGTGTCTATAGAATGTTCTTATTGTCCCAGACTGTTACCACGTGTCTATAGAATGTTCATATTGTCGCAGAATCTTACCATGTGTCTATAGAATGTTCATATTGTCCCAGACTGTTGCCATGTGTCTATACAATGTTCATATTGTCCAAGAGTGTTCCCAAGTGTCTATAGAATGCTCATATTGTCCCAGACTGTTACCATGTGTCCATAGAAAGTTCATATTTCCCAGACTGTTACCACGTGTCTACAGAATGTTCATATTGTCCCACGTTTTTACCACGTGTCTGTAGAATGTTCATATTGTCCCAGACCGTTACCTTGTGTCTATACAATGTTCATATTGTCCCAGATTGTTACTATGTGTCTATACAATGTTCATATTGTCCCAGACTGTTACCATATGTCTATAGAGTGTTCACTATGTCCCAGACTGTTACCATGTGCCTATAGAATATTCAATATGTCCCAGACTGTTACCACGTGTCTATAGAATGTTCATATTGTCCCAGACTGTTACCACGTGTCTTTAGATTGTTTACTATGTCCCAGACAGTTACCACGTGTCTATAGATTGTTCACTATGTCCCAGAGTGTTACCATGTGTCTATAGAATGTTCATATTGTTGCAGACTCTTACCATGTATCTATAAAATATTCATATAGTCCCAGAATGTTACCACGAGTCTACAGAAAGTTCGTATTGTCCCAGACTGTTGTCACGGGTCCATAGATGTTCACATTGTCCCAGATTGTTACCACGTGACTATATAATGTTCAACATGTCCAAGAATGTTCCCATGTGTCTGTAGAATGTTCATATTGTCCCAGACTGTTACCACGTGTCCATAGAATGTTCACTATGTCCAAGACTGTTACCTTGTGTCTATAGAATGTTCACTATGTCCCAGAGAGTTGCCACACGTCTATGGAAAGTTCACTATGTCCCAGACTGTTACCACGTGTCTATAGATTGTCTAATATATCCCAGGCTGTTACCACTTGTCTATAGAATGTTCACTATGGCCCAGACTGTTACTATGTGTCTATAGAATGTTCATATTGTCCCAGACTGTTACCACATGTCTATCGATTGTTTACTATGTCCCAGACTGATACCATGTGTCTATAGAATATTCATATTGTCCCAGACTGTTACCACGTGTCTATAGGTTGTTTACTATGTCCCAGACTGTTACCACGGGTCTATAGAATATTCATACTGTCCCACAATGTTACTTTGTGTCTATAGAATGTTCATATTGTCCCAGACTGTTACCACGTGTCTATAGATTGTTTACTATGTCCCTGACTGTTACCATGTGTCTATAGAATGTTCATATTGTCCCAGAAAGTTACCATGTGTCTATAGAATGTTCATTTTGTCCCAGACTGTTTCCATGTTTTTATAGAAAGTTTATATTGTTCCAGACTGTTACCATGTGTCTATAGAATGTTCATATTATCCCAGTATGTAACCACGTGTCTATAGAATGTTCATATTGTCGCAGAATCTTACCATTTGTCTATAGAATGTTCATATTGTCCCAGATTGTTACCACCTGTCTATGGAATGTTCATATTGTCCCAGACTGTAACCACTTGTCTATAGAATGTTCTCTATGTCTAAGACTGTTACCATGTGTCTATAGAATATTAATATTGTCCCAGACTGTTACCACGTGTCTATAGAATATTCATATTGTCCCCGACTGTTACCAAGTGTCTATAGGTTGTTTACTATGTCCCAGACTGTTACCACGGGACTATAGAATGTTCATATATTCCCAGACTGTTACTATGTGTCTATAGATTGTTTACTATGTCCCAGACTCTTAAAACGTGTCTATAGAATGTTCACTATGTCCCAGACTGTTACCATGTGTCTATACAATGTTCATATTTTCCCAGACTGTTACCATATGTCTATAGAATGTTCATAATTCCCAGAGTGTTACCATGTGTCTATAGAATGTTCCTATTGTCTCAGACTGTTACCATATGTCTATAGAATGTTCATGTTTCCCAGAGTGTTACCATGTGTCTCTAGAATGTTCATTTTGTCCCAGACTGTTTCCATGTTTCTATAAACAGTTCATATTGTCCCACACACTTACCATGTGTCTATACAATGTTCATATTGTCCCAGACTGTTACCATGTGTCTGTACAATGTTCACTATGTCCTAGAGTGTTACCACATGTCTGTGGAAAGTTCACTGTGTCCCAGACTGTTATCACGTGTCTATAGTATGTACATACTGTCCCAGACTGTTACCATGTGCCTATAGAATGTTCAAAATTCCCAGACTGTTACCACAGGCCTATAGATTGTTAAATATATCCCAGACTGTTACCACGTGTCTATAGAATGTTCATATTTTCCCGGACTGTTACCACGTGTCTATAGAATGTTCATATTGTCCCAGAATGTTACCATGTGTCTATAGAGCGTTCAACATGTCCAAGACTGTTACCATGTGTCTGTAGAATGTTCATATTGTCCCAGAATGTGACCATATGTCTATAGAATATTCATATTTCCCAGACTGTTACCACATGTCTATAGAATGTTCATATTGTCCCTGACTGTTACCACATGTCTATAGAATGTTCACTATGTCCAAGACTGTTACCATGTGTCTAGAGAATGTTCATATTGTCCCAGACTGTTACTACGTTTGTATAGAAAGTTCATATTTCCAAGAATGTTACCACGTGTCTAGAGAATGTTCACTATGTTTCAGAATGTTACCACATGTCTATAGAATGTTCGTATTGTCCCAGATTTTTACCACGTGTCTTTAGAGTGTTCACATTGTCCCCGACCACACCACGTGTCTATAGAATGTTCATATTGTCCCAGACTGTTACCATGTGTCTATAAAAAGTTCATATTTCCCCGAATGTTACCACGTGTCTATAGAATGTTCACTATGTCCCAGAATGTTACCATGTGTCTATAGAGTGTTCCTATTGTCCCAGACTGTTACCACGTGTCTATAGAATGTTCATATTGTCTTAGACTGTTACCATGTATCGATAAAAAGTTCATATTTCCCAGACTGTTACCACGTGTCTATAGAATGTTCATATTGTCACTGACTGTTATCACGTGTCTATAGAATATTCATATTCTCCCAGATTGTTACCACATGTTTATAGGTTATTTATTATATCCCAGACTGTAACCACGTGTGTATAGAATGTTCACTGTGACCAAGACTGTTACCATGTGTCTATAGAATATTCATATTGTCCCAGATTGTTACCACATGTTTATAGATTGTTTATTATGTCCCAGACTGTAACCACATGGCTTGAGAATGTTTACTATGTCCAAGACAGTTATCACATGTCTATAGAATGTTCATATTGTCCCAGACTGTTACCAGGGGTCTATAGATTGTTTACTATGACCCAGACTGTTATCAGAGTTCTATAGAATGTTCATATTTTCCCAGACTGTTATCACGTGTCTGTAGAGTGTTTACTATGTCCCAGAGTGTTACCAAGTGTCTATAGAATGTTCATATTGTCCCAGACTCTTACCACGTGTCTATAGAATATTCACTCTGTCCCAGACTGTTAACATGTATCTATAGAATGTTCATATTGTCCCAGACTGTTTTCACGTGTCTATAGATTGTTTTCTATGTCCCAGAGTGTTAGCACATGTCTATAGAAAGTTCACTATATCCCAGACTGTTACCTTGTGTCTATAGAAAGTTCATATTGTCCCAGACTTTTACCAGGTGTCTATAGATTGTTTACTATGTCCCAGACTTTTAGCACATGTCTATAGAAAGTTCACTATGTACCAGACCATTACCATGTGTCTATAGAATGCTCATATTGTCTCAAACTGTTACCATGTGTCTATAGATTGTTTACTATGTCCCAGACTGTTAGCACATGTCTATAGAAAGTTCACTATGTACCAGACTGTTACCATGTGTCTATAGAATGTTCATATTGTCCCAGACTGTTACCACATGTCAATAGATTGTTAACAATGTCCCAGACGGTTAGCACATGTCTATAGAAAGTTCACTATGTCCCAGACAGTTACCATGTTTCTATAGAATGTTCGTATTGTCCCAGACCGTTACCATGTGTCTATAGAATGTTCACATTTTCCCATCCTGTTACCATGTGTTTATAGAAATTTCATATTTGCCAGACTGTTACCACGTGTCTATAGAATGTTCACTATGTCCCACATTGTTACCACGTTTCTATAGAATGTTGCTATTGTCCCAGATTGTTACCACATTTCTATAAATTGTTTACTATGTCTCAGACTGTTACCACGTGTCTATAGAATGTTCACTATGCCCAGACTGTTACCATGTGTCTATAGAAAGTTCACTATGTCCTAGACTGTTACCATGTGTCTATGGAATGTTCATATTGTTCCAGACCGTTACCACGTGTCTATAGAGTGTTCATATTGTCCCAGACTGTTACCATGTCTGAATAGAAAGTTTATATTTCCTAGACTGTTACCACGTGTCTATAGAATGTTCACTATGTCCCAGTCTATTAACATGTGTCTATAAAATGTTCATATTGGCCCAGACCGTTACCATGTGTCTATAGAATGTTCACATTCTTTCAGCCTGTTACCATGTGTCTATAGAAAGTTCATATTTCCCAGACTGTTACCACGAGTCTATAGAATTTTCATATTTTCCCAGACTGTTACTACGTGTCTAATGAATGTTTATATGTCCCGGACTGTTGCCACGTGTCTATAGAATGTTCATATTGTCCCAGACTCTTACCACGTGTCTATAGATTGTTTACTATTTCCCAGACTCTTAAGACGTGTCTATAGAATGTTCACTATGACCAAGACTGTTACCATGTGTCTATAGAATGTTCCTATTGTCCCAGACTGTTACCTCGTGTCTATAGTTTTTTTACTATGTCCCAGATTGTTACCACGTGTCTATAGATTGTTCATTATGTTCCAGATTGTTATCATGTGTCTATAGAATGTTCATATTGTCCCAGCCTGTTACTATGTGTCTACAGAAAGTTCATATTGTCCCAGACCGTTACCACGTGTCTATAGAAAGTTCATTATGTTCAAGACTGTTAACATGTGTCTATAGATTTTTTATTATGTCCCAGACTGTTACCACATGTCTATGGAATGTTCACTATGACCAAGACTGTTACGACGGGTCTATAGATTGTTCATATTGTACCTGACTGTTACCTTGTGTTTATAGATTGTTTACTATGTCCCAGATTGTTAGTATGTGTCTGTTGAATGTTCACATTGTCCCAAATTGTAACCACGTGTCTATAGATTGTTTACTATGTCCCTGACTGTTAGCACATGTCTATATAAAGTTAATATGTCCCAGACTGTTACCATGTGTCTATAGAATGTTCATATTGTCCAAACTGTTACCACGTGTCTATAGATTGTTAACAATATCCAAGACTGTTAGCACATGTCTATTGAAAGTTCTCTATGTCCCAGAATGTTACCATGTGACTATAGAATGTTCGTATTGTCCCAGACTCTTACCACGTGTCTATAGATTGTTTACTATGTCCTAGACTGTTAGCCCATGTCTATAGAAAGTTCACTATATCCCAGACTGTTAACATGTTTGTATAGAATGTTCGTATTGTCCCAGATCATCACTATGTGTCTATAGAATGTTCACATTGTCCCATCCTGTTACAATGTGTTTATAGAAAGTTCATATTTCCCAGAGTGTTACCACGTGTCTATAGAATGTTCACTATGTCCCACATTGTTACCACGTGTTTATAGAATGTTCGTATTGTCCCAGACTGTTACCACCTGTCTATAGGTTGTTTACTATGTCCCAGACTGTTACCACATGTCTATAGAATGTTCACTATGTCCTAGACTGTTACCATGTGTCTATAGAAAGTTCATATTGTCCCAGAGTGTTACCATGTGTCTATACCAATTTCACTATGTTTCAGACTGTTACCATGTGTCTATAGAATGCTCATATTGTTCCAGACTGTTACCACGTGTCTATAGAGTGTTCATATTGTCCCAGACTGTTACCATGTCTCTATAGAAAGTTCATATTTCCCAGACAGTTACCACGTGTCTATAGATTGTTTACTATGTCCCAGATTTTTACCCTGTGTCTATAGATTGTTCACTATGTTCCAGACTGTTATCATGTGTATATAGAATGTTCAAATTGTCCCAGACTGTTACCATGTGTCTATAGAAAGTTCATATTTCCCAGACTGTTACCACGGGTCTATAGAATTTTCATATTTTGCCAGACTGTTACCATGTGTCTATAGAATGTGCATATTTCCCAGAATGTTAGCACATGTCTATAGAATGTTCATATTGTCCCAGACGGTTACCATGTGTCTATAGAATGTTCCCATTGTTTCAGTCTGTTACCATGTGTCTATAAAGTTCATATTTCCCAGACTGTTACCACGTGTCTATAGAAAGTTCATATTGTCCCAGACTGTTACCACGTGTCTATAGAATGTTCATATTGCCCCAGACTGTTACCACGTGTCTATAGAATGTTCATATTGTCCCAGACTGTTACCACGTGTCTATAGATTGTTTACTATGTCCCAGACTGTTAACACGTGTCTATAGAATGTTCATTATGACCAAGACTGTTACCATGTGTCTATAGAATGTTCATATTGTCCCAGAATTTTACCACGTGTCTATAGATTGTTTACTATATCCCAGATTGTTACCACGTGTCTATAGATTGTTTATTATGTTCCATCCTGTTACCATGTTTTTATAGTAATTTCATATTTCCCAGACGGTTACCACGTGTCTATAGAATGTTCACTATGTCCCAGATTGTTACCACGTGTCTATAGAATGTTCCTATTGTCCCAGATTGTTACCATCTGTCTATAGATTGTTTACTATGTCCCAGACTGTTACCATGTGTGTATAGATTGTTCACTATGTCCCAAACGGTTACCATGTGTCTATAGAATGTTCATATATTCTCAGACTGTTATCATGTGTCTATAGAATGGTCATATTGTCCCAGACTGTTGCAACATGTCTATAGATTGTTTACTATGTCCCAGAGTGTTACAACGTGTCTATAGAATGTTCACTATGTCCCAAAATGTTACGATGTGTCTATAGAATGATCATATTGTCCCAGAGTTTTACCATGTGTCTATAGAAAATTCACTATGTCCCAGACTGTTACCATGTGTCTATAGAATGTTCATATTATTCCAGACCGTTACCACATGTCTATAGAGTTTTCATATTCCCAGACTGTTACCATGTCTCTATAGAAAGCTCATATTTGCCAGACTGTTACCACGTGTCTATAAAATGTTCATATTGTCCCAGACTGTTACCACGTGTCTATAGAATGTTCATGTTGTCCAGACCATTACCATGTGTCTATAGAATGTTTATATTGTCCCAGAGAGTTACCACGTGTCTATAGAATGTTCACTATGTCCAAGACTGTTACCATGTGTCTATAGAATGTTCATATTGTTCCAGATTGTTACCAGATGTCTATAGATTGTTTACTATGTCCCAGACTTTTACCACGTGTCTATAGAATGTTCATAATGTTCCAGACCGTTACCATGTGTCTGTAGAAAGTTCACTATGTCCCAGACTGTTACCATGTCTCTATAGAATTTTCACGATGTCCCAGATTGTTACCACATGTCAACAGATTATTCATATTGTCCCAGACTGTTACCACGTGTCTATAGAATGTTCATTATGTTCCAGACTGTTACCATGTGTCTATGGAATGTTCATATTGTCCCAGACTGTCACCACGTGTCTACAGATTGTTTACTATGTTCCAGATTGTTACCACGTGTCTATAGATCGTTCATTATGTTCCAGACTGTTATCATGTGTCTATAGAATGTTCATATTGTCCCAGACTGTTACCACGTATCTATAGATTGTTTACTATGTCCCAGAGTGTTAGCACATGTCTATAGAAGTTTACTATGTCCCAGAATTTTACCGTGTGTCTATAGAATGTTCATATTGTCCCAGACTGTTACCATGTGTCTATAGATTGCTTACTATGTACCAGACTGTTAGCACATATCTATAGAAAGTTTAACATCTCCCAGACTGTTACCATGTTTGTATAGAATGTTCGTATTTTCCCATTCCATTACCATGTGTCTATAGAATGTTCACATTGTCCCATCCTGTTACAATGTGTTTATAGAAAGTTCATATTTCCCAGATTGTTACCACGTGTCTATAGAATGTTCATATTGTCCCAGACTGTTACCATCTGTCTATAGATTGTTTACTATTTCCCAGAGTGGTACCACTAGTCTATAGAATGTTCACTATGTCCAAGACTGTTACTATGTGTCTATATAATGTTAATATTGTTCCAGACTTTTACCACGTGTCTATAGAATGTTCCTATTTCCCAGACTGTTACCATGTGACTATAGAATGTTCACATTGTCCCATCCTGTTACCATGTGTTTATAGAAAGTTCATATTTCCCAGACTGTTACCACGTGTCTATAGAAAGTTCATATTGTCCCAGACTGTTACCACATGTCTATAGATTGTTTACTATTTCCCAGACTGTTACCACGTGTCTATAGAATATTCACTATGTACAACACTGTTACCATGTGTCTATAGAATGTTAATATTTTTCCAGACTTTTACCACGTGTCTATAGAATGTTCATATTGACCCAGACTGTTACCATGTGTTTAGAGAATGTTCATATTGTCCCAGACTGTTACTACGTGTCTATAGATGGTTTACTATCTCCCAGACTGTTACCACGTGTCTATAGAATGTTCACTATGACCCAAACTGTTACCATGTGTCTATAAAATGTTCATATTTTCCCAGATTGTTACCATGTGTCTATAGAAAGTTCATATTGTCCCAGACTGTTACCACGTGTCTATAGAATGTTCACTATGTCCCACATTGTTACCACGTGTCTATAGAAAATTCACTATGTCCCACACTGTTACCATGTGTCTATAGAATATTCATATTTTCCCAGACCGTTATCATGTGTCTATAGAATGGTCACATTGTCCCAGCCTGTTACCATGTGTCTATAGAAAGTTCATATTTCCCAGACTGTTACCACATGTCTATAGAATGTTCATATTGTCCCAGACTGTTACCACGTTTCTATAGAATGTTCATATTGTCCAGACTGTTACCATGTGACTATAGAAGGGTCATATTGTCCCAGAATGTTACCACATGTCTATAGATTGTTTACTATGTCCCAGACTGTTACCATGTGTCTATAGAATGTTCGCTGTGTCCAAGACTGTTACCATGTGTCTGTAGAATGTTCATATTGTCCCAGACTGTTACCACGTGTCTATAGAATGTTCACTATGTCCCACATTGTTACCACGTGTCTATAGAAAATTCACTATGTCCCACACTGTTACCATGTGTCTATAGAATATTCATATTTTCCCAGACCGTTATCATGTGTCTATAGAATGTTCACTATGTCCCAGATGGTCGCCATGTGTCTATAGAATGTTCATATTGTCCCAGAGTGTTACCATGTGTCTATAGAAAGTTCACTATGTCCCAGACTGTTACCATGTGTCTATAGAATGTTGATATTGTCCCAGACTGTTACCACGTGTCTATAGATTGTTTACTATGTCCCAGACTGTAAGCACATGTCTATAGAAAGTTCACTATGTCCCAGACTGTTACCATGTGTCTATATAATATTCGTATTGTCCCAGACCGTTACCATGTGTCTATAGAATGTTCACATTGTCCCACCCTCTTACCATGTGTCTATAGAAAGTTCATATTTCCCAGACTATTACCACGTGTCTATAGAATGTTCATATTGTCCCAGACTGTTACCACTTGTCTATAGATTGTTTACTATGTCCCAGACTGTTATCACATGTCTATAGAATGTAAACTATGTCCCAGACTGTTACCATGTGTCTATTGAATGTTAATATTTTTCCAGACTTTTACCACGTGTCTATACAATGTTCATAATGTCCCAGACCGTTACCATGTGTCTGTAGAATGTTCACTATGTCCCAGACTGTTACCATGTGTCTATAGAATGTTCACTATGTCCCAGATTGTTACCACGTGTCTATAGAAAGTCATATTGTCCCAGAACGTTACCATGTGTCTCTAGAATGTTCAATATGTTCCAGACTGTTACCATGAGTCTATAGAATGTTCATATTGTCCCAGACTGTTACCATGTGTCTATAGAATGTTCATATTGACCCAGACTGTTACCATGTGTCTATGGAATGTTCATATTGTCCCAGACTGTTACCACGTGTCTATAGATTGTTTACTATGTCCCAGATTGTTACCACGTGTCTACAGATTGTTCATTATGTTCCAGACTGTTACCACGTGTCTATTGAATGTTCATATTGTTCCAGACTGTTACCACGTGTCTATAGAAAGTCATATTGTCCCAGACCGTTACCATGTATCTGTAGAATGTTCACTTTGTTCCAGAATGTTACCATGAGTCTATAGAATGTTCACTATGTCCCAGATTGTTACCACGTGTCCACAGAATGTTCCTATTGTCCCAGACAGTTACCACGTGTCTATAGAATGTTCATATTGTCCAAGATTGTTACCATGTGTCTATAGAATGTACACATTGTCCCAGATTGTTACCAGATGTCTATAGATTGTTTACTATCCCAGATTTTACCACGTGTCTATAGAATGTTCACTATGTCCCAGACGGTCACCATGTGTCTATAGAATGTTCATATTGTCCCAGAGTGTTACCATGTGTCTATAGAAAGTTCACTATGTCCCAGACTGTTACCATGTGTCTATAGAATGTTCATAATGTCCCAGACCATTACCATGTGTCTGTAGAAAGTTCACTATGTTCCAGACTGTTAACATGAGTTTATAGAATGTTCACTATGTCCCATATTGTCACCACGTGTCTATAGAATATTCCTATTTTCCCACACTGTTACCACGTGTCTATAGAATGTTCATATTGTCCAAGATTGTTATCATGTGTCTATAGAATGTACACATTGTCCCAGATTGTTACCAGATGTCTATAGATTGTTTACTATCCCAGATTTTACCACGTGTCTATAGAATGTTCACTATGTCTCAGACGGTCACCATGTGTCTATAGAATGTTCATATTGTCCCAGAGTGTTACCATGTGTCTATAGAAAGTTCACTATGTCCCAGACTGTTACCATGTGTCTATAGAATGTTCATAATATCCCAGACCATGTCCATGTGTCTGTAGAAAGTTCACTATGTTCCAGACTGTTAACATGAGTTTATAGAATGTTCACTATGTCCCATATTGTCACCACGTGTCTATAGAATATTCCTATTTTCCCACACTGTTACCAAGTGTTTATAGAATGTTCATATTGTCCCAGATTGTTACCATGTGTCTATAGAATGTTCACATTGTCCCGAACTGTTACCACGTGTCTATAGATTGTTTACTATGTCCCAGACTGTTAGCACATGTCTATAGAAAGTTCACTATATCCCAGATTGTTACCATGTGTCTATAGAATGTTGATATTGTCCCAGACTGTTACCACGTGTCTATAGATTGTTTACTATGTCCCAGACTATAAGCACATGTCTATAGAAAGTTCACTATGTCCCAGACTGTTACCATGTGTCTATATAATATTCGTATTGTCCCAGACCGTTACCATATGTCTATAGAATGTTCACATTGTCCCATCCTGTTACCATGTGTCTATAGAAAGTTCATATTTCCCAGACTATTACCACGTGTCTATAGAATGTTCATATTCTCCCAGACTGTTACCACTTGTCTATAGATTGTTTACTATGTCCCAGACTGTTACCACGTGTCTATAGAATGTAAACTATGTCCAAGAGTGTTACCATGTGTCTATAGAATGTTAATATTGTTACAGACTTTAACCACGTGTCTACAGAATGTTCATAATGTCCCAGACCGCTACCATGTGTCTGTAGAATATTCACTATGTCCCAGACTGTTACCATGTGTCTATAGAATGTTCATATTGTCTCAGACTGTTACCACGTGTCTATAGATTGTTTAGTATGTCCCAGACTGTTACCACCTGTTTATAGAATGTAAACTATATCCCAGACTGTTACCATGTGTCTATTGAATGTTAATATTGTACCAGACTTTTACCACGTGTCTATACAATGTTCATGATGTCCCAGTACGTTACCATGTGTCTGTAGAATGTTCACTATGTCCCAGACTGTTACCATGTGTCTATAGAATGTTCACTATGTCCCAGATTGTTACCACGTGTCTATAGAAAGTCATATTGTCCCAGAACGTTACCATGTGTCTGTAGAATGTTCACTATGTTCCAGACTGTTACCATGAGTCTATAGAATGTTCATATTGTCCCAGACTGTTACCATGTGTCTATAGAATGTTCATATTGACCCAGACTGTTACCATGTGTCTATGGAATGTTCATATTGTCCCAGACTGTTACCACGTGTCTATAGATTGTTTACTATGTCCCAGATTGTTACCACGTGTCTATAGATTGTTCATTATGTTCCAGACTCTTACCACGTGTCTATTGAACGTTCATATTGTTCCAGACTGTTACCACGTGTCTATAGAAAGTCATATTGTCCCAGACCATTACCATGTATCTGTAGAATTTTCACTTTGTTCCAGAATGTTACCATGAGTCTATAGAATGTTCACTATGTCCAAGATTGTTACTACGTGTCACCAGAATGTTCCTATTGTCCCAGACGGTTACCACGTGTCTATAGAATGTTCATATTGTCCAAGATTGTTACCATGTGTCTATAGAATGTACACATTGTCCCAGACTGTTACCACGTGTCTATAGAATGTTTACTATGACGCAGATTGTTACCACGTGTCTATAGAATGTTCATATTGTCCCAGACTGTTACCCCCTGTCTATAGAATGTTCACATTGTCCAAGACTGTTACCACGTGACAATAGAATGTTCATATTGTCCCAGACTGTTACCATGTGTCTATAGATTGTTTACTGTGTCCCAGACTGTTAGCACGTGTCTATGGAATGTTCACTATGACCAAGATAGTTACCATGTGTCTATAGAATGTTCATATTGTCCCAGACTGTTACCACGTGTCTATAGATTGTTTACTATGTCCCAGATTGTTACCAAGTGTCTATAGATTGTTCATTATGTTCCAGACTGTAATCATGTGTATATAGAGTGTTCATATTGTCCCAGACTGTTACCATGTGTTTATAGAAAGTTCATATTGTCCCAGACATTTACCACGTGTCTATAGAAAGTTCACTATGTTCAAGACTGTTAACTTGTGTCTATAGATTATTTACTATGTCCCAGACTGTTACCACATGTCTATGGAATGTTCTCTATGTCCAAGACTGTTACCACGGGTCTATAGAATGTTCACTATGTACAACACTGTTACCATGTGTCTATAGAATGTTAATATTTTTCCAGACTTTTACCACGTGTCTATAGAATGTTCATATTGACCCAGACTGTTACCATGTGTCTAGAGAATGTTCATATTGTCCCAGACTGTTACTACGTGTCTATAGATGGTTTACTATCTCCCAGACTGTTACCACGTGTCTATAGAATGTTCACTATGACCCAAACTGTTACCATGTGTCTATAAAATGTTCATATTTTCCCAGATTGTTACCATGTGTCTATAGAAAGTTCATATTGTCCCAGACTGTTACCACGTGTCTATAGAATGTTCACTATGTCCCACATTGTTACCACGTGTCTATAGAAAATTCACTATGTCCCACACTGTTACCATGTGTCTATAGAATATTCATATTTTCCAAGACCGTTATCATGTGTCTATAGAATGGTCACATTGTCCCAGCCTGTTACCATGTGTCTATAGAAAGTTCATATTTCCCAGACTGTTACCACATGTCTATAGAATGTTCATATTGTCCCAGACTGTTACCACGTTTCTATAGAATGTTCATATTGTCCAGACTGTTACCATGTGACTATAGAAGGTTCATATTGTCCCAGAATGTTACCACATGTCTATAGATTGTTTACTATGTCCCAGACTGTTACCATGTGTCTATAGAATGTTCACTGTGTCCAAGACTGTTACCGTGTGTCTATAGAATGTTCATATTGTCCCAGATTGTTACCAGATGTCTATAGATTGTTTACTATCCCAGATTTTACCACGTGTCTATAGAATGTTCACTATGTCCCAGACGGTCACCATGTGTCTATAGAATGTTCTTATTGTCCCAGAGTGTTACCATGTGTCTATAGAAAGTTCACTATGTCCCAGACTGTTACCATGTGTCTATAGAATGTTCATAATGTCCCAGACCGTGACCATGTGTCTGTAGAAAGTTCACTATGTTCCAGACTGTTAACATGAGTTTATAGAATGTTCACTATGTCCCATATTGTCACCACGTGTCTATAGAATATTCCTATTGTCCCACACTGTTACCAAGTGTTTATAGAATGTTCATATTGTCCCAGATTGTTACCATGTGTCTATAGAATGTTCACATTGTCCCAAACTGTTACCACGTGTCTATAGATTGTTTACTATGTCCCAGACTGTTAGCACATGTCTATAGAAAGTTCACTATATCCCAGATTGTTACCATGTGTCTATAGAATGTTGATATTGTCCCAGACTGTTACCACGTGTCTATAGATTGTTTACTATGTCCCAGACTGTAAGCACATGTCTATAGAAAGTTCACTATGTCCCAGACTGTTACCATGTGTCTATATAATATTCGTATTGTCCCAGACCGTTACCATGTGTCTATAGAATGTTCACATTGTCCCATCCTGTTACCATGTGTCTATAGAAAGTTCATATTTCCCACACTATTACCACGTGTCTATAGAATGTTCATATTGTCCCAGACTGTTACCACTTGTCTATAGATTGTTTACTATGTCCCAGACTGTTACCACCTGTTTATAGAATGTTCATATTGACCCAGACTGTTACCATGTGTCTATGGAATGTTCATATTGTCCCATCCTGTTACCACGTGTCTATAGAAAGTTCACATTTCCCAGACTCTTACCACGTGTCTATAGAATGTTCATATTGTCCCAGACTGTTACCACGTGTCTATAGATTGTTTACAATCTCCCAGATTGTTACCACGTGTCTATAGAATGTTCATATTGACCGAGTTTGTTACCATGTGTCTACAGAAAGTTCACATTTCCCAAACTGTTACCACGTGTCTATAGAAAGTTCATATTTCCCAGACTATTACCACGTGTCTATAGAATGTTCATATTGTCCCAGACTGTTACCATGTGTCTATAGAATGTTCATATTGACCCAGACTGTTACCATGTGTCTATGGAATGTTCATATTGTCCCAGACTGTTACCACGTGTCTATAGATTGTTTACTATGTCCCAGATTGTTACCACGTGTCTATAGATTGTTTATTATGTTCCAGACTCTTACCACGTGTCTATTGAACGTTCATATTGTTCCAGACTGTTACCACGTGTCTATAGAAAGTCATATTGTCCCAGACCGTTACCATGTATCTGTAGAATGTTCACCTTGTTCCAGAATGTTACCATGAGTCTATAGAATGTTCACTATGTCCCAGATTGTTACCACGTGTCCACAGAATGTTCCTATTGTCCCAGACAGTTACCACGTGTCTATAGAATGTTCATATTGTCCAAGATTGTTACCATGTGTCTATAGAATGTACACATTGTCCCAGACTGTTACCACGTGTCTATAGAATGTTTACTATGACCCAGATTGTTACCACGTGTCTATAGATTGTTCATTATGTTCCAGATTGTTACCACGTGTCCATAGAATGTTCACATTTTCCCAGACTGTTACCACGTGTCTATGGAATGTTTATTTTGTCCTAGACTGTTACCATGTGTATATAGAATGTTCATATTGTCCCTGACTGGTACCACGTGTCTATAGATTGTTTACAATCTCCCAGATTGTTACCACGTGTCTATAGAATGTTCATATTGACCGAGCTTGTTACCATGTGTCTATAGAAAGTTCACATTTCCCAGACTGTTACCACGTGTCTATAGAATGTTCATATTGTTTCAGACTGTTACCACCTGTCTATAGAATGTTCACATTGTCCCAGACTGTTACCACGTGTCTATAGATTGTTTACTATGACCCAGACTGTTAGCACGTGTCTATGGAATGTTCACTATGACCAAGATAGTTACCATGTGTCTATAGAATGTTCATATTGTCCCAGACTGTTACCACGTGTCTATAGATTGTTTACTATGTCCCAGATTGTTACCACGTGTCTATAGATTGTTCATTATGTTCCAGACTGTAATCATGTGTATATAGAATGTTCATATTGTCCGAGACTGTTACCATGTGTCTATAGAAAGTTCATGTTGTCCCAGACATTTACCACGTGTCTATAGAAAGTTCACTATGTCCAAGACTGTTAACTTGTGTGTATAGATTGTTTACTATGTCCCAGACTGTTACCACATGTCTATGGAATGTTCTCTATGTCCAAGACTGTTACCACGTGTCTATAGAATGTTCATATTGTCCCAGATTATTACCATGTGTCTATAGAATGTTCATATTATCCCAGACTGTTACCACGTGTCTATAGATTGTTTACTATGTCCCAGACTGTTACCACCTGTATATAAAATGTAAACTATATCCCAGACTGTTACCATGTGTCTATTGAATGTTAATATTGTTCCAGACATTTACCACGTGTCTATAGAATGTTCATAATGTCCCAGACCGTTACCATGTGTCTGTAGAATGTTCACTATGTCCCAGAATGTTACCATGTGTCTATAGAATGTTCACTATGTCCCAGATTATTACCACGTGTCCATAGAATGTCATATTGTCCCAGACCGTTTCCATGTGTCTGTAGAATGTTCACTATGTTCCAGACTGTTACCATGAGTCTATAGAATGTTCATATTGTCCCAGACTGTTATCACGAGTCTATAAAATGTTCCCATTGTCCCAGAATTTTACCACGTGTCTATAGAATGTTCATTATGTTCCAGATTGTTACCATGTGTCTATGGAATGTTCATATTGTCCCAGACTCTTACCACGTGTCTATAGATTGTTTACTATATTCCAGATTGTTACCACGTGTCTATAGATCATGCATTATGTTCCAGACTGTTATCATGTGTCTATAGAATGTTCATATTGTCCCAGACTGTTACCACGTGTCTATAGATTGTTTACTATGTCCCAGAGTGTTAGCACATGTCTATAGAAAGTTCACTATGTCCCAGAATGTTACCATGTGTCTATAGAATGTTCATATTGTCCCAGACTGTTACCACGTGTCTATAGATTGCTTACTATGTCCCAGACTGTTAGCCCATGTCTATAGAAAGTTTAACATCTCCCAGACTGTTACCATGTTTGTATAGAATGTTCGTATTGTCCCAGACCGTTACCATGGGTCTATAGAATATTCACATTGTCCCATCCTGTTACAATGTGTTTATAGAAAGTTCATATTTCCCAGATTGTTACCACGTGTCTATAGAATGTTCATATTGTCCCAGACTGTTACCATCTATTTATAGATTGTTTACTATTTCCCAGAGTGGTACCACGTGTCTATAGAATGTTCACTATGTCCAAGACTGTTACCATGTGTCTATAGAATGTTAATATTTTTCCAGACTTTTACCACGTGTCTATAGAATGTTCATATTGACCCAGACTGTTACCATGTGTCTAGAGAATGTTCATATTGTCCCAGACTGTTACTATGTGTCTATAGATGGTTTACTATCTCCCAGACTGTTACCACGTGTCTATAGAATGTTCACTATGACCCAAACTGTTACCATGTGTCTATAAAATGTTCATATTTTACCAGATTGTTACCATGTGTCTATAGAAAGTTCATATTGTCCCAGACTGTTACCACGTGTCTATAGAATGTTCACTATGTCCCACATTGTTACCAAGTGTCTATAGAAAGTTCACTATGTCCCACACTGTTACCATGTGTCTATAGAATATTCATATTTTCCCAGACCGTTATCATGTGTCTATAGAATGGTCACATTGTCCCAGCCTGTTACCATGTGTCTATAGAAAGTTCATAATTCCCAGACTGTTACCACATGTCTATAGAATGTTCATATTGTCCCAGACTTTTACCACGTGTCTATAGAATGTTCATATTGTCCTGACTGTTACCATGTGACTATAGAAGGTTCATATTGTCCCAGAATGTTACCACATGTCTATAGATTGTTTACTATGTCCCAGACTGTTACCATGTGTCTATAGAATGTTCACTGTGTCCAAGACTGTTACTGTGTGTCTATAGAATGTTCATATTGTCCCAGATTGTTACCAGATGTCTATAGATTGTTTACTATCCCAGATTTTACCACGTGTCTATAGATTGTTCACTATGTCCCAGACGGTCACCATGTGTCTATAGAATGTTCTTATTGTCCCAGAGTGTTACCATGTGTCTGTAGAAAGTTCACTATGTTCCAGACTGTTAACATGAGTTTATAGAATGTTCACTATGTCCCATGTTGTCAACACGTGTCTATAGAATATTCCTATTGTCCCACACTGTTACCAAGTGTTTATAGAATGTTCATATTGTCCCAGATTGTTACCATGTGTCTATAGAATGTTCACATTGTCCCAATCTGTTACCACGTGTCTATAAATTGTTTACTATGTCCCAGACTGTTAGCACATGTCTATAGAAAGTTCACTATATCCCAGATTGTTACCATGTGTCTATAGAATGTTGATATTGTCCCAGACTGTTACCACGTGTCTATAGATTGTTTACTATGTCCCAGACTGTAGGCACATGTCTATAGAAAGTTTACTATGTCCCAGACTGTTACCATGTGTCTATATAATATTCGTATTGTCCCAGACCGTTACCATGTGTCTATAGAATGTTCACATTGTCCCATCCTGTTACCATGTGTCTATAGAAAGTTCAAATTTCCCAGACTATTACCACGTGTGTATAGAATGTTCATATTGTCCCAGACTGTTACCACTTGTCTATAGATTGTTTACTATGTCCCAGACTGTTACCACGTGTCTATAGAATGTAAACTATATCCCAGACTGTTACCATGTGTCTATTGAATGTTAATATTGTTCCACACTTTTACCACGTGTCTATACAATGTTCATAATGTCCCAGACCGTTACCATGTGTCTGTAGAATGTTCACTATGACCCAGACTGTTACCATGTGTCTATAGAATGTTCACTATGTCCCAGATTGTTACCACGTGTCTATAGAAATTCATATTGTCCCAGACCGTTACCATGTGTCTGTAGAATGTTCACTATGTTCCAGATTGTTACCATGAGTCTATAGAATGTTCATATTGTCCCAGACTGTTACCATGTGTCTATAGAATGTTCATATTGACCCAGACTGTTACCATGTGTCTATGGAATGTTCATATTGTCCCAGACTGTTACCACGTGTCTATAGATTGTTTACTATGTCCCAGATTGTTACCACCTGTCTATAGATTGTTCATTATGTTCCAGACTGTTACCACGTGTCTATAGAAAGTCATATTGTCCCAGACCATTACCATGTATCTGTAGACTGTTCACTTTGTTCCAGAATGTTACCATGAGTCTATAGAATGTTCACTATATCCCAGATTGTTACCATGTGTCCACAGAATGTTCTTATTGTCCCAGACTGTTACCACGTGTCTATAGAATGTTCATATTGTCCAAGATTGTTACCATGTGTCTATAGAATGTACACATTGTCCCAGACTGTTACCACGTGTCTATAGAATGTTCATATTGTCCCAGACGGTTACCACGTGTCTACAGAATGTTCAAATTGACCCAACTGTTATTATGTGTCTATATAATGTTCATATTTTCCAGACTTTTACCACGTGTCTATAGATTGTTTACTATGTCCCAGATTGTTACCACGTGTATATAGATTGTTCATTATGTTCCAGACTGTTATCATGTGTCTATAGAATGTTCATATTTTCTCAGACTGTTACCACGTGTCTATAGATTGTTTACTATTTCCCAGAGTGTTAGCACATGTCTATACAAAGTTCACTATGTCCCAGATTGTTACCATGTGTCTCTAGAATGTTTGTATTGTCCCAGACCATTACCATGTGTCTATAGAATGTTCACATTGTCGCATCCTGTTACCATGTGTTTATAGAAAGTTTAAATATCCCAGACTGTTACCACGTGTCTATAGAATGTTCATATTGTCCCACACTGTTACCACGTGTCTATAGATTGTTTACTATTTCCCAGACTGATATCACGTGTCTATAGAATGTTCACTATGTACAAGACTGTTACCATGTGTCTAAGAATGTTAATATTTTTCCAGACTTTTAACACGTGTCTATAGAAAGTTCACATTGTCCCAGACTGTTACCCTGTGTCTATAGAATGTTCACATTGTCCCAGACTGTTACTACATGTCTATAGATGGTTTACTATCTCCCAGACTATTACCACATGTCTATAGAATGTTCACTATGTCCCAGACTGTTACCATGTGTCTGTAAAATGTTCATATTTTCCCAGATTGTTACTATGTGTCTATAGAAAGTTCATATTTCCCAGAGTGTAAACATGTGTCTATAGAATGTTCATATTGTCCCAGACTGTTACCACGTGTCTATAGAATGTTCACTATGTCCCACATTGTTACCACGTGTCTATAGAATGTTCATATTGTTCCAGACTGTTACCACGTGTCTATAGAATGTTCACACGGTCCAGACCATTACCACGTTTCTATAGATTGTTTACTATGTCCCAGAGTGTTAGCACATGTCTATAGAAAGTTCACTATGTCCCAGACTGTTACCATGTGTCTATAGAATGTTCCTATTGTCCCAGACTGTTACCACGTGTCTATAGTTTGGTTACTATGTCCCAGAGTGTTAGCACATGTCTATAGAAAGTTCACTATGTCCCAGACTGTTACCATGTGTCTCTAGCAGGTTCGTATTGTCCCAGACCGTTATGTGTCTATAGAATGGTCACATTGTCCCAGCCTGTTACCACGTGTCTATAGAAAGTTCATATTTCCCAGACTGTTACCACGTGTCTATAGAGTGTTCATATTTTCCCAGACTGTTACCACGTGTCTATAGAATGTTCATATTGTCCAGACCGTTACCATGTGACTATAGAAGGTTCATATTGTCGCAGAATGTTACCATGTTTCTATAGATTGTTTACTATGTCCCAGACTGTTACCACGTGTCTATAGAATGTTCACTGTGTCCCAGACTGTTACCATGTGTCTACAGAATGTTCATATTGTCCCAGATTGTTACCAGATGTCTATAGATAGTTTACTATGTCCCAGATTTTACCACGTGTGTATAGAATGTTCACTAGGTCCCAGACGGTCACCATGTGTCTATAGAATGTTCATATTGTCCCAGAGTGTTACCATGTGTCTATAGAAAGTTCACTATGTCCCAGACTGTTACCATGTGTCTATAGAACATTCGTATTGTTCCACACCATTTCCATGTGTCCATATAATGTTCACATTGTCCCAGACTGTTACCATGTGTCTATAGAAAGTTCATATTTCCCAGACAGTTACCACGTGTCTATAGACTGTTTAGTATGTCCCAGACTGTTGCCACATGTCTATAGATTGTTTACTATGTCCCAGACTGTTACCACCTGTCTATAGAATGTAAACTATATCCCAGACTGTTACCATGTGTCTATAGAAAGTTCACTATGTCCCAGACTGTTACCATGTGTCTATAGAATGTTCTTAATGTCCCAGACCGTTTCCATGTGTCTGTAGAATGTTCACTATGTTCCAGACTATTAAAATGAGTTTATAGAATGTTTACTATGTCCAATATTGTCAGCACGTGTCTATAGAATATACCTATCATTCCAGACTGTTACCAATTGTTTATAGAATGTTCATATTGTCCCAGATTGTTACCATGTGTCTATAGAATGTTCACATTGTCCCAAACTATTACCACGTGTCTACAGATTGTTTACTATGTCCCAGACTGTTAGCACATGTCTATAGAATGTTCACTATGTCCCAGAGTGTTACCATGTGTCCGTAGAATATTCATATTGTCCCAGACTGTTACCACGTGTCTATAGATTGTTTACTATGTCGCAGACTGCAAGCACATGTCTATAAAAAGTTCACTATGTCACCAGACTGTTACCATGTGTCTATATAATGTTCGTATTGTCCCAGACCGTTACCATGTGTCTATAGAATGTTCACATTGTCCCATCCTATTACCATGTGTCTATAGAAAGTTCATATTTCCCAGACTATTACCACGTATCTATAGAATGTTCATATTGTCCCATACTATTACACGTGTCTATAGATTGTTTACTATGTCCCAGACTGTTACCACGTGTCTATAGAATGTAAACTATGTCCAAGACTGTTACCATGTGTCTATATAATGTTAATATTGTTCCAGACTTTTACCACGTGTCTACAGAATGTTCATAATGTCCCAGACGGTTACCATGTGTCTGTATAATGTTCACTATGACCCAGACTGTTACTATGTGTCTATAGAATGTTCACTATATCGCAGATTGTTACCACGTGTTTATAGAATGTTCATATTGTCCAGACCGTTGCCATGTGACTATAGAAGGTTCATATTGTCCCAGATTGTTACCACGTGTCTATAGATTGTTTACTATGTTCTAGACTGTTACCACGTGTCTATAGAATGTTTACTGTGTCCAAGACTGTTACCATGTGTCTATAGAGTGTTCATATTGTCCCAGGATTTACCAGATGTCTATAGATTGTTTACTATGTCCCAGATTTTACCAAGGGTCTATAGAATGTTCACTATGTCCCAGACGGTCACCATGTGTCTATAGAATGTTCATATTGTCCCAGAGTGTTACCATCTGTCTATAGAAAGTTCACTATATCCCAAACTGTTACCATGTGTCTGTAGAATGTTCATAATGTCCCAGACTGTTACCATGTGTCTGTAGAATGTTCACTATGTTCCAGACTGTTACCATTTGTTTATAGAATGTTCACTATGTCCCTTATTGTCACCACGTGTCTATAGAATATTCCTATTGTCCCAGACTGTTATCAAGTGTTAATAGAATGTTCATATTGTCCCAGATTGTTACCATGTGTCTATAGAATGCTTATATTGTCACAGACTGTTACCACGTGTCTATAGATTGTTTACTATGTCCCAGACTGTAAGCACATGACTATAGAATATTCACTATGTACCAGACTGTTACCATGTGTCTATATAATGTTCGTATTGTCCCAGACTTTTACCATGTGTCTATAGAATGTTAATAATGTTCCAGACTTTTACCACGTGTCTATAGAATGTTCATAATATCCCATATCATTACCATGTGTCTGTAGAATGTTCACTGTGTCCCAGACTGTTACCATGTGTCTATAGATTGTTCGTATTGTCCAAGATCATTACCATGTGTCTATAGAATGTTCACATTTTCCCATCCTGTTACCATTTGTCTATAGAAAGTTCATATTTCCCAGACTATTACCACGTGTCTATAGAATGTTCATATTGTCCCACACTGTTACCACGTGTCTATAGATTGTTTACTATGTCCCAGACTGTTACCACGTATTATAGAGTGTAAACTATGTCCAAGGCTGTTACCATGTGTCTATAGAATGTGAATATTGTACCAGACTGTTACCACGTGTATACAGAATGTTCATAACGTCCCAGACCGTTACCATGTGTCTGTAGAATGTTCACTATGTCCCAGACTGTTACCATGTGTCTGTAGAATATTCACGAATCCCAGATTGTTACCACGTGTCTATAGAATGTTCACATTTTCCCAGACTGTTACCTTGTGTCTATAGAATGTTCATATTGTCCCAGACTGTTACCACGTGTCTATAGTTTGTTTACTATCTCCCAGAATTTTACCACGTGTCTATACAATGTTCACTATGTCCCAGACTGCTACCATGTGTCTATAGAATGTTCATATTTTCCCAGATTGTTACCATGTGTCTATAGAGAGTTCATATTTCCCAGAGTGTAGCCATATGTCTATAGAATGTTCATATTGTCCCAGACTGTTACCACGTGTCTATAGAATGTTCACTATGTCCCAGATTGTTACCACATGTCTATAGAATGCTCATATTGTCCCAGACTGTTACCATGTTTCTATAAAAAGTTCATATTGTCCCAGACTTTTACCACGTGTCTATAGAATGTTCATATTGTCCCAGACTGTTCATATTTGTCAATAGAATGTTCATATTGTCACAGACTCTTACCATGTTTCTATAGAATGTTCACATTGTTTCAGCCTGTTACCATGTGTCTATAGAAAGTTTATATTTCCCAGACTGTTACCACGTGTCTATAGAATGTTCATATTGTCCCAGACTGTTACCACGTTTCTATAGATTGTTTACTATGTCCCAGAATTTTAGCATGTGTCTATAGAATGTTCACTATGACCAAGACTGTTACCATGTGTCTATACAATGTTCATATTGTCCCAGACTGTTACCACGTGTCTATAGATTGTTTACTATGACCCAGATTGTTACCACGTGTCTATAGATTGTTCATTATGTTCCAGACTGTTATCATGTGTCTATAGAATGTTCATATTGTCCCAGACTGTTACCATGTGTCTATAGAATATAAACTATATTCCAGACTGTTACCATGTGTCTATAGAATGTTAATATTGTTCCAGACTTTTACCACGTGTCTATAGAATGGTCATAATGTCCCAGACTTTTACCATGTGTCTATAGAATGTTCATATTGTCCCAGACTGTTCATTTTTGTCAATAGAATGTTCATATTGTCCCAGACTGTTACAACGTGTTTATAGAAGGTTCATATTGTCCCAGATTGTAACCATGTGTCTATAGATTGTTTACTATGTCCCAGACTGTTACCATGAGTCTATAGAACGTTCACTATGTCCAAGTCTGTTACCCTGTGTCTATAGAATGTTCACTATGTCCCAGACTGTTACCATGTGTCTATAGAATGTTCCTATTGTCCCAGACTGTTACCACGTGTCTATAGTTTGGTTACTATGTCCCAGACTGTTACCATGAGTCTATAGAACGTTCACTATGTCCAAGTCTGTTACCCTGTGTCTATAGAATGTTCACTATGTCCCAGACTTTTACCACGTGTCTATAGAATGTTCATATTGTCCCAGACTGTTCATATTTGTCAATAGAATGTTCATATTGTCACAGACTGTTACCATGTTTCTACAGAATGTTCACATTGTTTCAGCCTGTTACCATGTGTCTATAGAAAGTTTATATTTCCCAGACTGTTACCACGTGTCTATAGAATGTACATATTGTCCCAGACTGTTACCACGTTTCTATAGATTGTTTACTATGTCCCAGAATTTTAGCACATGTCTATAGAATGTTCACTATGACCAAGACTGTTACCATGTGTCTATAGAATGTTCATATTGTCCCAGATTGTTACCACGTGTCTATAGATTGTTCATTATGTTCCAGACGGTTATCATGTGTCTATAGAATGTTCATATTGTCCCAGACCGTTACCATGTGTCTATAGAATGGTCATAACGTCCCAGACTGTTACCACATGTCTATAGATAGTTTACTATGTCCCAGACTGTTACCACCTGTCTATAGAATGTAAACTATATCCCAGACAGTTACCATGTGTCTATAGAATGTTAATATTGTTCCAGACTTTTACCACGTGTCTATAGAATGGTCATAATGTCCCAGACTTTTACCATGTGTCTATAGAATGTTCATATTGTCCCAGACTGTTCATATTTGTCAATAGAATGTTCATATTGTCCCAGACCGTTACCACGTGTCTATAGAATGTTCATAATGACACAGACCGTTACCATGTGTCTGCAGAATGTTCACTGTTTCCCAGACGGTTACCACATGTCTATAGAATGCTCATATTGTCCTAGACTGTTACCATGTTTCTATAGAAAGTTCATATTTTCCCAGACTCTTATCACGTGTCTATAGAATGTTCATATTGTCCCAGACCGTTACCACGTGTCTATAGAATGTTCATAATGTCACAGACCGTTACCATGTGTCTGTAGAATGTTCACTGTTTCCCAGACTGTTACCACATGTCTATAGAATGCTCATATTGTCCCAGACTGTTACCATGTTTCTATAGAAAGTTCATATTTTCCCAGACTGTTACCACGTGTCTATAGAATGATCATATTGTCCCAGACTGTTTCCATGTGTCTATAGAAAGTTCATATTGTCCCAGACCGTTACCACGTGTCTATAGAATGGTCATAATGTCCCAGACTTTTACCATGTGTCTATAGAATGTTAATAATGTCCCAGACTGTGACCATGTGTCTGTAGAATGTTCCCTGTGTCCCAGACTTTTTCCATGTGTCTATAGAATGTTTGTATTGTCCCAGACCGTTACCATGTGTCTATAAAAAGTTCATATTGTCCCAGACTGTTACCTTGAGTCTATAGATTGTTCATATTGTCCCAGACTGTTACCATGTGTCTATAGAATGTTTATATTGACCCAGACTGTTACCATGTGTGTATAGATTGTTTACTATGTCCCATACTGTTACCACATGTCTATGGAATGTTCACTATGTCCAAGACTGTTACAACGTGTTTATAGAATGTTCATATTGTCCCAGACTGTAACCATGTGTCTATAGATTGTTTACTATGTC